>NW_020273159.1:1421837-1422063 GCF_003268045.1 Sipha flava | reverse complement strand
ATTTAATTTACATCAAATATCTTGAAACATTTAAATAATTTGATTAAAATTAACTAATAACAATTAACTTCTAATAATTTGTGCTTATAAATGTAAAATATTATTCAATTTAAATTAATCAATCTAATTTTGTTTCAAAATATTCAAATTTTAATTAATTTATTTCTATATTTCTTTTTCAGAACTTGGATTTTTTTTTTTGTACCGATCCAAATCAATTTTCCTC
>NW_020273159.1:1259780-1421827 GCF_003268045.1 Sipha flava | reverse complement strand
CCCTTTTCATTTTCTTTTTCATTTTTAATGGTATAAAAAATTTTGTAACTTATTATATTATAAAAATCTAATAAAATTTTTTAATTAAAGATTTATATCTGACTAATTATAAATCAATTTTAAAATTTTTAAATGAATAATAAATCCTTATATAAATAGTCTTATTTAATATAAAAATAATAACATCATACTACACTACAATTTTCTACTGCGTATTATACCTCATATTTTGATGTTTTTTGACGCATATGTATGCGCATATTTTAGTACTTTTTAGCGCATAAATTTCTGAGCCTTAATAATGAGTAATAATTATTTATATGTAAATTTACATGAACACATTTGGGGGTGTTAAACACACCCAAGTCCCCCAAGTTGCGCCTAAAAGTTAAAAATGAAGCTCAAAGAAAGATAGTGGTCTTATTAATGTGTAGCCATAGCGTAATTACTTTTTGTGTGTAGTAAAGTGAATGTTCTAAATCAAATAAATAACAATATTGATATTTTTGCTAATTCTATAAAAGGTGATATATTAAATATAGTGCTTTCCGACGAGGCACTTTGTGGCTGACAACTAAAATTGCGCTACAGACACAAAAAGTGTATTAAGATAGATATTAATTCATACCTTATACTAATAGATTGGCTTTTATACACGTAGATGATAGATATAAGGGTACTTTCGTGTGTGACTTGTAACTGCACGATAGTATCGTAATATCGTAGGTACTGTATTATAAATGCTTCAATACGAGTTATTATGTTATTATAAAATGTTGCAAGGGGAGGTTCAACGATAGACACGTTGTAAAAACTCATGTAAATGTTTTTAAATTATCCTTTGATAATTTTATGTTAGAAAACTGCAAAGAACACAATCACGAAAAGTGCAACGTGAAAATACAAGATAAAAAATTAGTAACGCTGTTAAAAGGAAAGTTTTGTATGATATTTCTACCAGGCCATCAAAGATTTTATAAAAATATAAATATAAAAAAATACACAACTAAACAAATTTACAGTTTTTAGTTTTAAAGTTTACAACACGATAAGCCGGGCGCCCGGGCCTGAATGTCAAAAACAATTATTTTTACTGAAAAAAAAAATGTCTAATATATACAATATAAAAATGGTAAGTATATCATTTTAAAATACAAATCTTAGGAGGAATGCGTTATTCTAGACAAAATAAGTTGAGAGATGAAAATTGTAAATACAAAAAAGTAGAGGGATGCCATCCCTCCTTACTCCCCCACTTCGAGCACTGGATATTTATTAATAGTTTTCAAGCTTATATTATATTTCTCCCTGAAAGATTTTTTTGTATTATATAGGTTAGTAGTATTATTTATAAAATTATATTCTCTCATAAATTTGATTAGTGTTGCATGATCCATAATTATTTATTTATAACAGTTTTTGAGAATGGTAAATGGGAGGGAAATGGTAAGTTTTAAATGGATAATGGTAACTGGAATGAAAAATTGTTAAATAGAATGGCAAATGGTAAAAAAAAAAAAATAATAGTAGACAATTTATTTATATAAATGGTAAATGAGAAAATCTTAGTTACATTAAACTTCTAACTTGAATAGTTAATTAATTTAGCACAGATATAAAAGAGATGATAAGTTTTAATTTAGAAAATTTAAAATATTATTATGAAAATCAGTCAACATCAGTTATTGCTAAATCATTTATGGACTTAATCAAATTTTATTACATTTTTTAAATAAATCAATGTATTATATTAAAAAAAAAATATGAGCCATGGGGGCGAATGCCCTCTTCGCCCTCTAATATACCCCTGGTTGCCATTATTTATTTTTAATTTTTTTTATATTATTTTAGACAGATTTAAAAATATGATAATATAAACAAAAATATCAATAAATAATGATTATTAAATTATGTCATAAGTCTTTTACGTTTTTGCAGTCGTTGTAGGTTCACTTTATCTTTTCTTTTTTTATTAATTAAGACTCTGTGGTAGTTTAAATGTTTTATTCGTATGAGAATTCTTTGCTTAACATACTTTGGCACAACAGGATAATATTTTTTAGGTATTTTCATTGTATTGAATATTTTTTGGTCACTATTTTACAACTCCTTGTCCTTCAGGAATTTTGTTTGGTTATTTTATTAAAAAGTCTTTCTATTCTAATAATATTATTTTTGAATTCATCACTGGGAATAATTAATCCACCGTAAGATAAAAGATTTATCCATGACAGCATCTCATAATTATGTTCGTGGGAGATTTTTTTGAATCTTGTTCTGTTGTAAAACCAATCTCCGGAAATTTGAGTTCCAATGTTTTAACTACCCAACCTGCTCAACTACACCTTGAACCATTTCTATTTTATCATTACAATTCATTACTATTATCTTAATTTGTATTCAATTATTTTATTATTATTATTATCTGTAAAATGATATATTAGTATTTCCATCTCGCTTTACCTTGCTAGCATAATTAATACATGTTGCTACTGCATAACATGACCCACCTTTGGGTTTTGACAATTTAGTTGCCATGTCTTAAATTATTTAATTATTTCAATAATAAACGTGGATTAAATAAAACGTCAGATGCAAAAATCAGCATAGGTGAAACTATGGGTCTGGCCATCGACGCGATCGCTCCATTCGCCCCTGATGATCATAGGTGCAAATCAGACTAAGGCGTAGGCGCAGACTAATCCAGTATACCTTTTGTAAATCGATAACGATTTACATTACGATCAAACGATTGTCTTTTCTGTTGTTCTGTACTACTCCAATATATACGACTATTCGATTCACGTTTTTCGCCTATGTTCTTTTCTTATAGTATCACAAGTTTTTATTTTCCTTATAAGTTACTAAAATTATTAGTGGCACGTAAATTACACATAGGTAAAATATTTGTAGGCGCAAATATTTCAGCATTTTCTATGGCTACCTAAACTATAAAATAAAGATTTTACTTTATTCATCGAATAGCTAATCTAGCAGATAATTTTGCATTGAAAAACACTTATTATTTTATTCGGAGGCTTATTTTTAGAATAAATATATTAGTAATCTCGTGAATAAATAAACAATTGAAAAAACAGGACATAGAAATCAATGTTTTCATTAGGCATAAAAAAATTAAATTAAACTAAATGATTATGATAAAGCCTGAATTTCTAGTTTCTGGTATTTATAATCTCTCAATTTTCTAATGATTTGAAACTAATTTACATGGTTTCCAGAACAAAATTAAATAATTTGAAATTAATATAACAATAATTTCTTAAACAAAATAGTTCAGTTTTAATTTTCGATTACATATAACAGTATTCATAATTAATAGACAAATATAAAATTATACTGATTAAATTATCACAGGTATTTTAAAATTTATATTGCACAAGACATTTATGAGTACACTTTTGGCAATTATTTATATCACTGCATACCCTTTATTCTGAATATGTCGTTTAAGGAATTCAATTAAATTTAATATGTAATTTCTTATTTGTGGACTAACCAGCAATCTATGTGTTTGATCTTGATTATCTGATAAGGTTTTTGATTCCATGTTTAAAAAACTTTGTGATTTACGTACATAATCAGCTACTCGATCATATGTAGTATCGTTCTATTGATTAAACATATTTATTGGTTAAAAATTATTGATTTGGTATAATATTCTCAATACTTTAATTACCTGAGCTGACATACGAATAGTTATTGTAATTAAAGAAGGATCATGATGTTGTTGACTGGGAGTAACAATTTGAGTTATTGGTAAGCGTAGAACATTTGGTAACATTAAATTTGGATCTTTGATTAAATATAAAAATCTATCAGTTAATACCAATGTTAATTCTGACAATTTTTGTTCTAATTCAAAATTATCCATAGTTGCATCACAAGTTAATAGAACTCGTTCAATTGAACTTAAATGTTTGTGTAATATTAACCAAGAATATCTGAGTTCAGATGCACCAAATCTAATTTCATTACAATTAAGACTGGAACGTAACTGTATAAAAAAAAAAAAAAAAAAAAACAGACATGTATTAAACAGTTTTTAGTAAATTTTGAGTAAGTCCCTTTATATTTTAAAACTAATTTTCACACATTATTATTTACTTGTGGACTTTTAATCCATCCAACACCAGCTAAAAATCCTTCCCCAGTCATGGCTACCAGTTCAGCAGCTCCACTGATAGGTTTTGTAATTGCTTCAACAAAACCTATAGCTACAGTGTTAACAAATCCTCTTCTTCTTTCTGGACCATCTTGAATGGCATACTGAATTGGATGATTGACTAATCCACCAACTGCTCCTAATAGACTAATTCCGAATTCACTAAGACCTTGTATGATTCCTTGAGAAAAATTTTGTGGTCGTAAACGTCTAATTTCTTCAATTTGCTCTAAATCTTCTGCTTCAAGAGTTAAACGGTTGAATGTTCTAGACCAACTAGATGCAAATTTTGTCACCGATGATAATGCTCCTGTTGTAACATGTTTAACTAACGATGCAGATCCACTCAAAACACCAACAAAAAATTCTTTTGGTCCTTCAGTCATTCCTTGAGCAGATAAAGTTACAAAATCATATAAACCAGTTCCGACAGACCTGGCTAATCCACCAGGAGAACCCCAAAATTCTAAAGAACCCAATGCCCATCCTGTACCATATATTGCATTTAAAAAGTAATGTAATGATAAACTTCGACCGAGTTGATAAGATGAAGTAATTAAATTTTTTTTTGTAAATTCTGTAAAATCTAAAGGAGAACGGTCGAGGGCCACATAAAACGTTGTTGATGTATGCAAACTTATCATAACTTTAAATGATTTTATAGTAAATATTCTAAATACTAAAGGATTACGAAATTCTTGGGAATGTGCCATCACTAAATAATGAAGTGGAATGAATTCATCTAGAGTTAGATTATTTTCTTTTGATGTGGTTATTGTTGATTTAAAGTTTTTTAATATTTCTAGCATATAATAACAATAACGATCTTCAATAAATATTTCAAAAGTAAATAATGTTATTTCTAGATCCAAGATAACTAAAAAAAATTAAATTAAAAAAAATGTATTAGTCTTTTATAATTTAGTAATAAAATGCATTAAAATTATAATTTATAAATACCTGGTGTTAAGTGATAGGTTATATCTAATGTGAACTTTAAAATAATAGCTGAATCTAGCTGTCTCAGATCATGTATTACATTTGACAATGGTTTTAAGAAACTAGTATCAAAATAAACTTCTTCAATATTTTTTTTTTGTTTTACTAGTATTACAGGAAAATCATAATGCCCATCAATAAATGCATTATTATCAATTTGAATATTATTTATTGAAATAATTATGCTCATTTCTTCTTTTGAAGCATCCTAAAATATGTAAATAACATTACTTATATATAATTCTATGAAATTATGTAAGTATATAGATTTTAGTATGTATAATATTAATTTTTTTAGACACATAGATGAACTACAATTTATAGTTCATTAATTTAAAAATTATTTTACTTGATTTCCATCTAAGGTTGCTGCTATGTTATCTAATGTCATTGAAATTACAGCCTTTGAACTGAATCCAATGTCATCAACAAATAATGTGAATATAAACGTATGAATATGACATTTTATTGAAGGCCATAGTTCTAAAATTGTTATCAAAATTAATAAAATGAAATTTAATTTTAATAATGTAATAAAGTAAACAATTACTGTATTTTGATTTAGAGACTAAGTTTTGGGAAGAACTTGTAGGATTTCGAAATGTTTCATGTCTTACATTATTCAGAATTTTGTTATTAGTTGATAAATTATCTAGAACAATATTAATATAGTCAATATATTTTATTTTATATTAAACAAATATACCTTCAAATTTATCACTTTTAGCTAATCTCAACCGAACTTCATTAGCTGAAAATTCAAATTGTGCAGCTGGTTTAAAGACTACATCTAATGTAAATGCTCTCTTTGTAATTAAAACTTTTATATCATTTATTTGACCAGGTACTGGTAATAATCTGCTTTCACAAACACTTAATTCTATACTTGCAAACCAACCTAATAATAAAATGTTCATGATCATTCAAAACATAATGAAATTATTGTTATAAGAACTTAAAAAAATAAAAACCTTTAAAAGGTTTTTTATCAAGTCCAATTAATACTCTAGGAATCTGTATACATGAAACTGAGTGTGGAAAAGATAAATATGCTTTTTTCCCAGAAGTTATTCTGTAGGTCCAATTCCAATCAATTGAAAATGGCTTTGGCTCTTTAGATTTAGATTTTTTTGCTAAAGTAAGATTCAATGATACTGGACAATGATTGTAAAGAATAAATTGTGGATATGGTTGATTATATACAGTAAAAAAATATTGATTATTTAACTCTTGCAGTGTAACACAAATCAATGGATTTATAACACAACTTGAAAACAGAACAGGCAAAGGGCGTTCTTCATTTATTAGTTCAGTTAATTTAATTGGACAACTAATATTACCATCAGATATAAGTATTATATACTGAACTAATTCTTCGTTTGATGTGTTCTGTCTACCAATTAATGTCCATAAAGCCAGAGGTTTACCCCTAAAAAAAAAAAAAAAAACTATATGTAATGACAAGTACTTAACAAATAAAATATTATAAAATTATAAAATAATAAGTAATAGATCAGAAAATTAATTATTTTATATAAAACACTGATATTAAAATTGTACCAAAAATAAAATATTAAAATATCTCAACATAAAAATTAGTTACAATATGCATTAAAATCAAATTGAACCTCAAATCAACGATTAATAACTGATGATCGGGTCTTATAACTTATAGCTCTAAAAATTGTAGTTATAAGTGCTGTAATACCCTTATAAAAATACTCATATAAGTGCTTAAATATGCACTAAAAATACAAAAATATATGTCATGTAAAAAAATTATTTCAAACTCTTATTATTAAAATACCGATCACATCGCTATTTGATATAAATAAATATATAATTTAAACCAAAAAAAGAAGAATAAATTATTAACATGAATTAATTATAAATGTGAATAATTAATACTAATATAATTATTTGTTATTATTAAGAAAAAATGTTTTAAATGCTACAAGTTATGAGCCATGCTGTTGATACATCTTGAATATTTTTCTTATTAAAATATAATTATGTATGTTAAATAACTATACTTACAGTTCATTAATATTTTTAGGCAAATCAACCGAGTTCTCATCAATGTCTTTTGGAATATCTAATACACCTGAAGATGGATTAGCACAAACAGCTAATACTTTTAGATTTATTGAACTATGATTTGAAGCAATATATGAACTTTGAATATGAATAATTCTCATGTTATTATGATCCAAAGAACAAATGTTTAAATAACCAATCTATATGAATTATTTTAAGTATGATTTATAAATTTGCAGAAAAATACATAAACAATTAAAAACTTACATAATGTTTACAGTTAATAACAACAGATGTATGACCATTTAATGGAATCAAACCGTTGACTTGTGGCATGTGGAATGACTGACTACTACAAAGTTGAAGTGGTTGTGAACGATAAGTCGTACAACCAATATTCAGATCGATATAAAATGTATACTATAAACAAAATCAAATAATATAATAATCATAATAATATACTAAAAATGTAACTGTTATAAATATATAAATATAAATTATATGTCTAAGTGTATTTACTTATATAATATAAAAAAAATTAGCCTAATTAAATGCATTATTAAGGGTTTAGTTTTATTTTTTTTACATTCAAACCTAATAAAAGAGGGGCCCTTTTAGTTTTTTCTATCAGGTTCAAATTTTTAGGCCTAAATCACTGACAGTAGTATAAAATATAAAAAAAAAATTAGAAAGATATCTTAAGATATAAATATTATATATGTAAATCATATTTCGGTCTAAAAAAATAATTATTTAACTTACTTTGATAACTGGAGGTGCTACAACGCAAAACTGGTCTAAATTACAAAGTATGTCAGTTGAGTTGCATAATGTTATTAATTGACCAGATGTATTAACTATCAATGCCCAGGGTTGAACAATAATAACGCGACTTAACCCATTACTAGGATCGAGATGTCCATAATGTTGAACCTATATTATATTTCAATACAATTATAGATAAATACAGTATAAAATACATAGCATATGTGTATTGTAAGTATATATAATACATCCATAGTGATATATTTTTAAATTTGTCTTTAAAACCATTCAAAAATGTTTTAAAGTACCTAACGTTTTTCCCGAATAATATTTTACAAGAAAATCCGAAGTGTTTTTTCCCAATGGCTATAGTTTCCGATAAAAAAAATTTTATTTAAAAACGTAGTTATGAGGATGTTTTTCTATATATTATATTTTATACATATATAACTATAATACAGCTATTGTTATTTATTCTAACCCATCAGTTACTTTTTTCCATGCGATAAATATAGTATTTATGAAAAAATACGGGTATCTTACCCTTATCTTACTTTACCATCGTTACAACGAAATATACTCATACGTATAATTTTTAATATACTATTACTATTTTTCTAACGGTGAAAAGGCTTCTGACCTATTATTTTCTTCACATCGTTTTTGCAAGGTCGTGAAATCAATCCTAAAAAACCGTTTCAAGTAATCACTTACGCCGACGATTTGACAATTTTCTCAGTTCACAAAAACATTGATTTCACTATTGAACACCTAAATTCCGCTCTTGTTTATCTTTCTACTCCTTTAAATACCAGTTCTTCACGGCAGCTTTCCAAAAAATCAAAAGCCATCATCTCACTAGGTGGCGGCTTCCTTTGTATTTACCAGCCGTGCAAGGCACTCACAATATCATATTCGTTTCCACTGTTACCTACTCAAGTCTCATCATATATTCTAAACTTCCCTGAGGTCCACATCTTCTATATCTTTTTTCTTTCACTTCAAAATAGCCTAACTTATTCCCGTACAGCTTTCAAAACCATTCGCGGTAAACTTAATTCCTACTATGACACGTGTTTACGTTCGATTCTTGGTGTTCTCCGCACCGCTCCCTCCCCAACTTTAGAAGTCGAGTTTTACGTTACTCCCTTGGACGTTCGGGTTCTCTGGTTAGACGGTAAATTCATTATTAATAAATCATCTTCCCCTTTTCTCCGTGATTATTCCTGCATTGTATTTATCAATTTTCGGCATTTGGCGTTACTGTGCCAAATCTACCTCTTTATAGGCTATATTACGGATTCTCTTTATTCGTTTTTTCCTTTCATACACGTTTTATTTAGCCGTTTACCTCTTTACGATACACCTTTCGAGGTTTTATTGTGTTAGTTGTACCTTAATTTATCTGTCCAACGTTTCTGAGTTTTCCTATTTCAACTATTCGATCATTTTCTCCATCCACTATAAATGATTTATTTAATGCCTTTATCACTCATTATCACAATTATTGCTTATTTTTCACCGACAGATCGGTTTCGGAATTTTTTTTACCTTTTCAAATCACTCAAACATATCCTAAATTATAAGCTAAAAAAATTAACATACATTTCACTTATACAATCTATTATTTCTTATGGTGTTTTATTTTGGGGAGGAGCACGTACCATACATAACACATCTTTACAACCTTGGAGTAATGCTGAATTCACTAGTAAAATTCATTTTTAATAGGCCTCACTTGTTTCAAACATCTAAATTATATAGTGAATTAAATATACTAAGTTTAAAATCATTGTACTTTAAAAATATTTGTTTATTAATGTATAATTTTAAAAATGACTTGGTATAGCAACTTTAAATTTTTAATTTTAACTTAAATCTAAGACAAATGTCATTGTTCCAAAAATTGGAACAGTTTTTAAATAGTGATGCCTCAATAAGAGTTTATTCAATTTTGTTGTGATCATGATTTAAATTTACATAACTTCAAACAATTTTCAATGTATACAAATGATATTAATACTTTATTTTAGTAATTTTATTTGCTCATTTAATATTCAATTAAGTAGACTTGTTAAATTCTTATTGTTAAAATTTGTTTCTAACTATATATTATTATCTAAGGAACTTTCTTCTCTAGCACAGCTATTAGCTTTTGAGGAGATCCATCAATAATCAAATTAAACTTATGCTAATATTAAAAATGTATAGTCTTTTGATAGAAATAAACTTATTATTATTATCTTTTGTTTAATTGCCCTGATCTCCTTCATAGCCAGCGTCTTCTTTCTACTATATGTTTTACCAACAATGCTCCTTTTACTTTTCCATATGTCTTCCAATCTCCAAATCCATATTTGATCAAAACCATCATCAATTTTTTCCTCTCAGAGGGCTTTTTATTATAATTACATTTTTCTCTTACATAAATATAAATGTTTTTATTTTTATTTTTCTTCCATTTTTATATCTATTAATTGTTGAAACAAATTTATTATTTTTACATTTTTTATTGAACATTTTTTAATAAAGTTTTTTAATATAAGTTAAAAAAAAAAAAAATTACTATATTCGATAAATGAACATTTAACTGATTTGTATTTTACACCGATATCATTACGTGCTTGTGATATTATTATTATTATCATCGCTTGTATAATGTTTTATTTGACTCATTAAGTTAATAATACAAGAAAAAGTAAGTTAAGTTAAAAGGTAAACTAATATTTTATATATTATTTATAAATTAAATTTTTTCGTTAACTTACAAATGAATGGATAAAAAAAATTAACTTAATTAAAAATAAAATTATTTCTGCAAAATAAATATATTATTTTGTAATAAAAATAGGCTATCTACAAAATTAATGATACATTTTTTAAAGATAGATTTTCAAAAGAGAATTAATGCTGATTTTAATATGTACCAGGAGCTACAGTTGAAGGGTTCTGTCCAAAAATCAGACGGTTTAATTTTTTAAAAATATTCAGGATATTTTTTTGTTTTTACAAAACATGATAGATCAAAAAAATTACATAAAAAATAATTTAATATCTATAAAATAAGCGCTTCTACTGTACTCTTATATTTAGTGGCCCATTCCAAGATAATTATTTACCAAAGTGACCAAAGTTTTATACACTATAAAAAACTTAAAAATTAAAAAATATTAGAAAGTTATGGGTTATCTTGATTTATGCTCATAATTTTACAGGTAATTAACATGTTTATTTTTATTGAAATTAAATTGTATAGGTTGTTTCTTAGCAAAAACAAAACCGAACAGCTCCAAATATGTTATATTTCATGAATTAATGATGGATTTTGTCTTGCTTGTTTTTACATAGATTTATAAACATTATTTTTCTGTACTAGAATTTAAAAAAAGAACAGTTTTCAAAATATGGAGTTGTATGGTTTTTGCACAGAGCTCTTCAATTTCTGAAGGCAATGCCGCGTAACATTGTTTTATAAATATTATATTCATAATTTTATTTTTTATATGAATAATTTATCGATTTTAAAATATCCATTTAATTATAACACTAAAGAATTTGTTATATTATTATTAATTATATTAATTGATTTTTAATTTTTTATATGTATTATGTGAAAAAGGTGTTCGGATTTAAGGATTTTTGGGTAAAATACCATTAGTGAAAAATATTGGTAACCGTGTTTTAATTAAAATATTAACTAAATAACATTAAAAATATAAATATTTGATGTAACCTTCAGTAGATATATCACTGGTTTGGATATTATATAATGTATATACACATAAATTTAATATAAATAATTATTATGAATTTTACTTTAACGGTAGTTTGAGTATCTGGTAAATCACTTTGTTTCCATTTTATACATGAAAATTGTTTACCAATAAATGGCCATTTGAGATCAGAATCCATAATTGAATATTTTCCATTAAAAATATCTTCAATGGTAAAATAACTATCATTTATTAATTCAGGCAAATCAATATTCATATGATATGTTACAGATACTGGTGGAGTAGAAGCTAAAGAATCCTCACTAAAAATTATTTTAATTACTTCCTAAACTTATAAAAATATTAATATAATTAGCTAAAATAAATTTGATTTTTACTTTGATTTTATAGTTAAATTATAAACATCTTTCATCGTGCCAGGCAAATCAAGATGTTGTATTTCATCTAATGTGATGGCAGATTTGGCTCTTATAATTGTGTTTTGTTCTAATTTACTATCAACTAAATTAAAATTTAATAAAGTATCATAGGGTAAATATGAGCGAACAACATACATTGGCATTAACAAAATCTAAAAAAAAAAAAACAATTATTAGGTAAATGTAATAAGCATAAATATATTTATACATACCAACATACGAGGAATTTTATTGATATTTTCAATGATCAAGCGACACCAAATACTACGGTATTTTTTCATATTATCTTTCATTGGAACTGTTAACAAGTTTAAATAAATAAATAAATATATTAATTTTTACATTACTATCAGGATGTTTGATAAATAAAAATGAGGGGATAAAATAATTTAAAAAAATTAATTTTTAATATATTGAAGTTATTCAATTATTTATACATATAATTCTGTCCAAATGTACTTTAATTTTATAATTAACTTAGGTCAATGTTATTGACCAATGGATAGAATATTTTTTAATAGATTTTACATAAAAAAAGGAGAAACTCCTAGGTCAGGACTCCACTATCAAGTAAGGTATAAGGATGGGTGAATCATATTGCTGTCTGGCCTTTAAATTTGAAATCATTGTACTATTGCATTATTCAATTCAACAATTTTGAATTAAAGAGGTTGAGTGGATCAAAGTAGTAAATTGTATACGTTATTTTTATTTTTGGTTAGTTTTTTGCAATTATTAAGAAAATTGTTAGGAAGTTTTTAAAATGACTCCCTTCATAGTACTAACTAGACAATATTTCCAGAGATATTTTTAACATAAATCATCCATAACTGTGATGATATGCAATCATAATGAAAATTGTATACACAGATATAAAAATAAAATTTCATATTCTAAAGCTTATACAATTTTTTTATTGTAGTTTATTAAGAAAATTTTGTGTTACATTTTAAGTTATAGTATGGAAATTGAAAGCTTTATGAATCATGATTTTTTTTTACAATTATAATGATGTAGTTTATTGTTGTTTGGACAAAATTGAATATTCTAACCTAATAAATATTTTTTTGAAATTAAATCACCTTTTTTGTTCATTAACCAGTAATAGATATGCATGAAAACTTTGTATTACATTTTTAATAATTTTTGGTAACAAATTAATTTTATTGAAATTTTATATATATATATGTTATGGGCAAAGTATACAATTTGGACATTTTATAAAATGTACAGGCATTTTATGCATTGTCCGGACAGTATATAAAATGCCCTTCGTATATTGGGCATTATAGATAACAGATGATATGATTTAATGAAATATGATAAATCAATGAATAATGACATGTATTTATATTATTGATTAATTCATCTCAGTAGATATAATTTATTGCACCACCAATTCTTTCTTGGCTGTGCTTCTTTTTCTTTTACATAATTCGCAACTATTTAAGTATAGCATAATTATATCTCTGGTAATATTTTTATATTTTGTATTTACCTCGTGTTCCATCCTGTTTCGTCCACCATGTCCAATCGATAAATGTACATAATATTTAATTTTGTTGTTTTCAAATACTGGTACAATTAACTTATTAACACGTCATAGTTTTTTAAAAGTTTATAATCATTCGGTTCCTTTTTCTTTGAATAGTTTTTTAATTGATTTTTATGTAAAATTAATTGATTAAATTTTAACTTGGTAAAAAATGAAGTATTTGAACCTTTTTTTTTTAAAAAAATATTGTTTAAATCTTCATTAAACTTTTCCATATTCGAATAAGTAGTTAGGTACGCACTGAATAAATTAACCTGCACTATACAAACGATTCACGGTTACTAAATAGTTCATTTTTGAGAATAGGTAAAAGGCCGACTGCACGATAATCACTACAACTTCATATAATATAACTTATAAATCAGTAAATATAGTAATAATATATTATGTCACGTACACGTGTATAATATGTGGACAAGCGGACATCCCCATTGTAAAAATACGATAAGAACAAACAAATTAGTTACAGATAATAATTTTTAGATAATAATTTGACTTTATTTTAACTATGTTTTACGATTTATCATATTTCATTAAATCATATCATCCGTTATCTATATTGCCCAATATACGAAAGGCATTTTATATACTGTCCGGACAATGTATAAAATGCCCAAATTGTATACTTTGCCCGTAACATATATATATATATATAAAAGGTGATATTTTTAAATATTTATAAATGGCTTGAAAAAACCAGTCTTTAGAAAATTATGATATCTAGCTTACAATGATGTAATAAGCATTCAGTAAAAATTCCTAGTATCTAATATTACTTTTTTTAAAGTTACAACAAATTAATTTTTTGAGAAATCTAAAAAACTACCAAAATTACTAATAAGATAACATTCCCAATCAATAAAATTTCATGTTGAAGATGATTGAAGCAATTTTTTTGATCAAAATTATAAAGAAAATATAAAAAAAAAAACACATCATAATATATTTCTTATTTTCATTCAGAATCTAAAATAAGCTAGATTAGCCAATTAAACTATACTTGTGTTTAAAAGTATATTAAATCACAAGACTTACTTTTAACAAGCCAAGAATTTTGATTTCCATTAACTGTTTGAACTGCATGCAGTGGGATTGGTCCAGACCAAGGGCCTTCAAGATTAGGGGTATAAAACCGTAATTTTAGTGTAACTTTTAGTTCATTATGTAACATTATGGATGGAGAAAAGTTTTCTGGAGCAATAGATAAAGTTTGTAAGACCAAATTTTGATGACTATCTTTTTGTTCTTCAATTTGTTTAATTTTAGTAAATTGAGCATCCAATAAATAATTTGTTTTATTTAAAATACTCAGTTGGCTGGATACAGTGACCTAATAAAATATAAAAATATACAAAAAAAAAAATTATTTTTACATACATTCAGACCTACTTTTATGATAGAAGGCGTCATATTTGTTATAGATAATATTAATATATGAGGTTTTCCTTTATGATTTTTTACAATAAATGACATTAAAGTTTCAGGATGTAAACTTATTCCATTACTCCAAGATAAACTAAATATAAAGAGAAAAAAAACACATAAATTAAACATAGTTGCATTTAACTAAATATAAGAAAAAATTACTTGTCAATATTTCCAACACTAATTCGTATGCGAGGATGTTCAGTAGGCACTCGCCATGTATATTGATAGGATTGCAAACTATCAAGAGTGATAATTTCATTAGTGGTTTCTTGACCAAATCTACAATAACAAATTGAAATGTACTTAAAGGTAATTTAAAGAAAAAACCAGAAAATTATGTATCTTAAAAATAACGTCTAAGGTCAAAAATGTAGAAGCTTTCAGTCAGTGGTATATATAGAGGGAGACATATGGGACATAGTCCATAGTGAAATTTCAAGTGAAAATATTTTAGATCTTTCATGCATTATTTTTAATATATATACATCATAAATAATTATGATTTAATTAAAGCTTAAAAATAAAAAAAATTATTTAATGTCTAATTACTAGTTCATACTATTATAACAAATAGCTAATAAAGTGGTAATGAATTAACTCCAACCAGAGGTAATACACAATATTTAGAACTATGTATTCATAAAAAAATTAGCTTACAGTGAAAACAATTTCTATTAACACCACTGCTTTCAGTAATAATTATTTACTAATAAATGAAGTTAATGCATTTGCATATTTTTACTTCAATAATAAAAGTTGTGGAGTAGGATGAAAAATTGTTTTATGATCTTCATACAGCAATGTGAACATTTGTTCATAATTAATTATTAATAATATGACAGTTAATATTGTAAAATGTATGTATTTATATATTTCTAATAATTTATACTTTACAAGGCTATTTAGATGGTTAAAATTGATTTAT
Source organism: Sipha flava (assembly GCF_003268045.1). Taxonomy (NCBI): domain Eukaryota; kingdom Metazoa; phylum Arthropoda; class Insecta; order Hemiptera; family Aphididae; genus Sipha; species Sipha flava. The sequence goes on along the minus strand of NW_020273159.1, from coordinate 1,405,782 downwards.
AAATCATTAATTTACCTACATTTTATATTTCAACTCATTTAATATATTTAGTAAATTAATTTAACTATGGAAAATTAATTGTAGATACTTGAAAGAAAAAAATTAAATTAATTTAAAAACTCACATTATTTTGAAATTGGTATCATTACAAATAATATATGGCATAGTTATAAAATATGAATGATTATTCCATAGATGTACTGCTGCAGTCAAAGAGTTAATCATACTTGGACCAAATTGACATGTAATAGCTCCAGTTTGAATGTTGTATTGAATATCAGGTACTATTAAAATAAAATTGAGATATTAAGATTAATCTACGGTTATTGTACTATTATATAGGAAATATTTACTTGGTTTTGTTACATGATGACTTGTAAATAAAAAAAACAATTTTAAAATTGGAATTTGTGTTAATGTACCATAGTTTAAGAGTTCAATTTTTACATGTGATTGAGCTGAAATATTCATTTCTCCTAAAAAAAAAAAAATTTTATTTAATATACAAGAATTTAATAAACAAGAATAATATATTTAATAACTACACAAACTTAAAATCATGAGCTAATTTTTGTGTTCGAATATTAAATCAAAGATATTACATTTCTATATAATTTTATTTTTTCCACATTTCCACACACACACACACACACACATACACACACACATTGATAATTTGAAAGAATTAGAAAATAATTATTAAATACCTTCTTGAAGTTTGAAGCCAATGTTTATTTGATCCAAAATAAAAAAAACTAGTGTATGTTTTGGTGGAACATCAGAAATACAATCATATCTTGGCACATATGATTTCTTTTGAATATCATATGAAATATTTACCTGTTTGAAATATTATAAGAAAATATTTTCACTAATTTAATCTAGAAATTATTACTTTAATTGAAGATGCTGATAATGAAAACTGTAACTGTGGTACTAAGTTTGGTGAGAAATATGAGTCGACTCTAAGGCATCCAACTAAACTTCTATTAACATAAAATGTTAGTTACAACAATGTATAATATAATTAATAAACTGTATAAATTACTTAATCTGAAACTGGGAGTGAACTGTACATGAGTTATTTATAATTATTTGCCATGTGTTTGAAACTGCTTGCCAAGATTCGAGTCTCAATAACATAGGTTCATATTTAGGAAATATGAAACTAGTATGTTCTCTAAAGCAATTCTGTATCTCATCATACCATTGCAAATGAAGTTCAATGTCCATATCCATCTTAAAATTTTTTATAATTTATAGTTTTAATTAATACATGAAAAACAATAATTTAATTTTACATACATCTATGGGAACTGGTTGTATTTCAATCTTTGTCAATTTTCGAGGTTGAGGATAACGCCATGTTATTTTAGGTGGATCGTTGGAAAAATATTCTGAAAAAAAAATTTGATAAGGCAAAGGTAAATCAGAACTATTTGTTTCCAAAAATTGAAAAGCTCCGGCTCTTAGATCATCTTGATAAAATTGTTCGTCAGATTCAGAATCTAAAAAAAAAAAAAATTCAAATAAAGAAATGCAAAAACTTATTTCAAGTAGTGCTATTATTTTAGTTCATCCAACATTTTTCTTTAAAAACTGACACAACCAAGAATAGAAAGGTGTAAACAAAACAAATGAATGAAAACTTAAAAAAAGGTATATATTTATTATATAAAAATACTTTATAATATAATAAAAAGCTATTTTAATAAAGATTATTTAGTATTAACTTTGAAAATATTTTATTATATTTATATAAGTTATAAACTTATAACTAATTGTTTAAGATACCAATTATTAAATATATTTAAAAAAAAATATATAAGAAAAAACCTACTTTGACTTAAATTTGTTGTTGCATTTTTATTGTACTCCAATAAATATTTATATTCATTCCATATCAGTTTTAATGTATTATAATTAACTGGAGATATATGAAATGAGATATAATCTGTAAGTATTTTAATTTGTTTTGTTGGTCTCAAAATTGCTGGAACCCATGGATCTGATGACAAGACAATTTCTAAAGTCATTGTACATGGGTGTAATATCAATTCATTTGCACTGGAATTTGAATAATTATGTCCAATAGATATTGTTACACTGTTCATTGTTATTTCACCATTCATACGTTCTGATGGTTTTTTCCATAAACAATGTATTTTAGAAAGTACACTTTCAATACTAAATATAATATTATCTGAAATAATTGAATACATACATTTTTATTAATAATAATAAAAAAAAATTTCAAGATTTTTTATTATACCATTATTTTCTGTGGATAGTTTAATAAATATTTGTTGAGTTGATATATTCATAACTATTGGTTTTGAGTACCAAAAATGTTCATTTACCAATAATACTGGTATTTCAATTATTTTTGTGTTCATTTCCTTATTAGTTTCACTCAAATTATCATCAACTGAATCAATAATTGTATCATCGTAATTATGCAAACCAAATTTATCGGTTTCATATTGAGATACAATAGAGTCAATTTGAAAAGTCTGATTCAAAATTTCATTAGGCCTACAAATATAAAATTATTATTAAGATCAATAAATGTATAATTTATACATATTAAATAATTTAGATACATCTACTGATTGTAAACAACTAGCTAATAAATATTAAATATATTAGTTCCTGATTACTTTTATGATTATAATGAAGAATATTATCATGAAAATAAAAAACTCTGTCTTAATTCAAATTCTAAAATATAATTATCTTAAATCTTGAAATATTTTCAAGACTATTAAAATTAGTTCAGAAAAACATCTTACATAAAATAGTCATGCCAAACAGTTTAAATAAAAATATTAAAAATGTCCATTATAAATAGTTAAGCATTTATGGGAATAAATCAGAACTTATATTATTCTTTTTTTTATCATATAATTTATTTAAGTTAATTTCAAAAGTACGTATGATGTTTAAGTTAAAACTATACCTAAATGTAAAACATGAAAAAATGAAACAAAAAAAATTGTTAGAGACCTAAATAGCATAAATGCAAAATAATCATTTACATATTACAATATAAATATAAAATCTTTTCAACTCATCAATAAATCTATTAGTTTGATTATAAATAATAATAACAAGTAAATTATTAAAAATAATTAAATATATTTTTCAAAATAATTATTAACTTACTTTGGATCAGTGTAAAGATTATATTTTTTATCATTTTTTGTTGCTTCATAAGGCAGAGGACATGTATGAAAACTTTGTTTAATAAAATCTAATAAATTACAACAGTGATCCATTTTATATTTATTTAATAACAATGAAATTGCTCTTCCTAATATAAGTTCAACCTAAAAAGAAATAAAATATATAAACATACTACATAGTAGTGTTTCTCATCCTTTTTTCATTCATATATCCTTTTACCTCTCGTCATTGCTTTACATAACTTTAACTATCAATTTTTCCATTTTTACATGGTATTAATAAGAAATTAAATATTAGTTTTGATAAAAAATAAAATAAACAATTATGAAGTATTTAATTATTTGAATCGATAAGTGTGTATATATGTACATAAAAAATGAATATACATTTTAAAATTTAATTTCAATATGATTTTTGGGGTTGTTTGGTTACATTTAATTTAGGTTATTTTTAATTTTAATATTTAGTATTTCAGTATTTCTAATTTTTAGTAGGTAAAAATTGTATTTTATAATAATTTTACTTTTTTTTTTAATTATTTTATTTATTTATTTTTCTCCTTTTTATTTTTTTTCTTATAATTTAATGTGCAAATAATATAATAGTGCACACCAAAGCGCTATCAATGGATAACGACTTCAACTCATGTCCTCAGTACCATTTATGCACACCCCATCCATCTTCTTATTGTAACTATATGTGACAAATTGTTAATTTTCAAAATAAAAACACAAAAAACTTTTTTTATTACTATTTTGTTCTATTTAAAAAAAATTTTAACGGGCCACATTGAATACCTTTGCCACAGCAATACAGTAAGAAAAATAAGTAAAAGAACACTTTTACATACTTTATATTGACCAATTGTAATCGGACGGGAAATTTTCAATGTAAAAAATGCTAGAGGAATTTCATCCATTGAGTTAGACTTAGTTTCAAACAGAGATACAGAATAAATTTTGGAATCGGGTACTTCAATATCATACATTTTATTTTTTGGAGCCAATGACATTGTTAGATCAAAGAATATTACCTAAAACACAGAATAATTTATTGATCAATACTAAATTAAGTAAAAATAAAAAAATAAAAATATTTTGAACTCATACTTGACAAGAATCAGAATTATTAGAAAGAGAAAAAAATACATGCGGTTGATGAATAACAATAAAGATTAAAGGTTCAGAAATTTTTATTTCGTTTTTCACAATGTAATTGAAAAAATTTAAATTGATTTGATTTCCTGTGATGATTATATCAATTGGAATTTTATTTATGGTATTAGAGTCTCTAAAAAATAAAATGAAATAATTATTTTTATTTGATGAAGTGTAATACAATTTTAATAATGTTATAGCATTGTTATAATGTCAAAAAATTATATTGTACACTTACTTTTTAGTAAAAATTGATGCATTTGACTGAGAATTAATTTTATTGTCAGCCGTTGTTATCAAACTGTTGTCGTGATCAAAATATTTATTATTATATTCTGTAGACTGAATACAACTATCATGAGTCAATGATTCATTTATGCATTTTGGTTGTGTTTTTTCACTTGGTACATATTGAGTGTAATTAGTTTTTAAATGACTTAATATATATTCATTACATTGAGAAACTAATATATTCAATAAATATAGCTGTTCTACAGATAAAGTGATTGTTATTTCATTTAATGTATTCACCTAATAAATAAATAACAAAAAATAAATAATGGGTAACATGAACATTTAAATTTTAATCACTTACTTCCATCCAACTGCTACACACCAATGTATTTTCTGGTTCAAATATAATTGGAGGCGCAAAAACAGAGTGAAAAGATACTTCATAAAACAACGTTAACATATTAATTTCATCAATGTTTGAATTTGCCATAGATCTAGGTCGCTTTCCTTCATTCCATAATAATGCAGCATTTGGTTGATGATCAGTATCCAAAGTTAATGATGCTTGATAAAATTTTAAAACTTGTTTAAAATCAATCCAAAATCCAGTTTTTATTGAAAACCCATTAATAATAATTTGGTATTGACGATCTTCAACTATTGAACCAGGAATGGTCAATAATCCTCTTTTTTCAGCTTCAGCATACAAATCTTTCCTGAGTGGAGTTCGAGCAATAGGATTTTCAGGATTTTGATTTATTTTTACTGAATTAACCTAAATTAATACAAATTTTTCTAATATGAAACAATATTATAAAATGTCAATTAATGTTCTAACCTGAATAATGACTGTATCATGATTTTCAATTTTATAATCTAGTACTGAAATTGGTATAAAAATTCTTAACAATGCAATATCTAAGTAAAACAGTGGTAATGTTGAACCAAATAATCCTTTTGTTGATTCTAACATATCATGAGAGTTTGATGAAGGATTTAATATATATTCCGAATTAATAAATATTTCTAATAGTGGATCAATAATTGTCAAAAATGTATGAAGATTTAAAGGAGATATAACAATGTCAATGGGTTGCACTTTGATTACAATTTCCATTATATAATCATCCATTAATTGTTGATTTAACTTAAGCATTTCATCACTAACCTAAAATCATAACAAAAATAAAAATATCATGCTGATATTTAATGTTTTTATTTTAATAATCATATTTAAAGAAGCAACAAATGTCTATCTTGAAACAAGATAAATAATACAATTGGTTAATTTATACAAATGGTTTTTAGCAAATATTGGGTTAAAAATGCATATAATATTTTTAGAATTATTTTAGTATTTATCAATAAATCATTGTTTATTATTTAAAAATTAATTTTTCATACAATTAACTTTATAAATTTAAAATATTATAAAATAGGATAGAAATTTCTAAAACAGTATTACATTAAACTTCACAGTAGGAAGAAATGTAACACTATTTCATATTTTTTTTTATTTAAAACGACAAATGATTTGTCTAATAATTGTAAAATCATTTGTTTTAGTATTCGAAATATAATAGATTTATTAATAATAAATTTGATTATTTTGTAAAATATAAATGATATTTATATCTTAATTATATAAAATTAAAGGTTATTACTACTAAAAAGAAAGTTATACTACCATGTATAAAGATGTATTATCTTTATTTAACTTAGGCCCTTGAAAAGAACTTTTAAAAGCTCTAGTTAGTGTAAAATTTATAAAACCATCAGTTTTTGATTTCTCTGAGTTATTTAATGGATCATAACCTTTAAGTATAAGACCTAAATATGGTCCATGTTTCCATTGCTCTTCTTTGATATTTCTAAAACAAATAATTTATACAAATTATATATTACCAATAATATATCTGTACATTAATATATAAACAGAATATATATTTATGATTTACTTAACAAAGTGTTGTATAGATGCAGAAGATATTTTCAATTTCAGTTTGTGATATGAGACTCCAAAATCTAATGAACTAATCACATCCTCTAAGTCCAATACAAGTTTAACATTTTCTGTTGAACTATGTTCTGGATTATTTTTAATAATCAATGAGAATCGGGCTAAAGTCCATTGAAACCAACCAGATAGTTTTATATTTTCTTTAGTTTTTTTAATATCTTAAAACATGAATTATATGATAAAACAATAAGCAACAAATATTTTACATACATTACAGAAATTACCAAATGCTTGTATTTTGGATTCAACAATTTCATCTTCAGGAATAGATGACATTTCATGAGCTACAGATCGATTAAAAAATGTTCCATACTCAATATTTGAAAATATCACCTTGTATACTTCAATTTGTTTTTTCAATAAATCAGCAACAAGTCGCACCTGTGAGAAAAAAAAAACATAATTGTACAAGTAATTATAATAAGAAAATGTTTAAATTTGAAAACATATAAATATATTTTATACAAACAAACCTTAGGATTTTTATTTCAAAAATCTGTACCCATACAATTCATGCAAATTTTAATAGATAAATTCATAAACATAAATAAATACATACATATATTTGTCAAGATCTATTTGTGAAATAGGTAATATTTAACACTGTCTTTTACATATTATATATCTTACATCTAAATTATATTCTATGATTTAATATAATTATAATCTCTACTTAATGCTATAGCTTAGCAGTTCCCCAACTATTTTTACCGTGATCTTAAGATTTAAGATTTAAAATTAACTTATATACGATCCAGTTATATTTGCTTACCAATAACAGTAAAAAAAAGAATAAAAAAGAAAAAATTACCCTTTTATATTGATATAAACTATGAATATTAGTTAGGTTTATTTATTTTTTACAATTACATACATTCAATTTGTATACAAATTAATAATAATTTTAAATTTATATAATAAAAAAAAAAAAAAATGAATAATTACAATCTACTATTCGCTTACATTTTTTAAGCAGAGCAAAATTATTCTTAAATTAATAAATGAATGGCTATTGTGATATTGTTGTCTAATGTCCATTAGTTTCTCAATACTTGGTTTGATTTTTATTGCAAGGATATCGTATTTTATGTTGTGTATCAAATCTATAACTTATTAAGTTATATATAGTAAATAACTATACTTAATTTGGTGTCACTTCAGTATGGACTCTACAAGTTTTGCCTGTTCTATGTTAGTCAGTTCTACACCGGTTCTATATCGGACAACAACTGTATTTCTTATATATTATAGAATGTAAGTGCAAGGCAGCATCAGAAATTCATACTAATGAATGGGCTGCATAAAGGTGTCTCACAAGCCAAGGTTTTATTCATAAAATGGTAAATTATCAAATATCATTTGTTGATGAAAATACAGGAGCCCATATTCATAACTAAGACTGGGATTTTGATGCACTTTGTATTGTTTTCCAAAGCTAACTATGCAATGCCTTATCACAAATTTGTTTTATATTCTTTTGAATGACAATAAGAAAGTTTATTTTGCATTATTTGATGTTTTTTAGTTTTTAGTTTTATTTATATTTTTTATTTTTTTGTTTTTTTTTTTTTAATTTTCTTAATTTTTTAGGGCATATTAGTTTTTGGAATCAAAATATGAATTAGAAGTTTAATTTTAAGATTTTTACACCAACATGGTTTATATATAAATATAACAGATTATAAGTAGGTACTCGTTATTCGTATTATATTATCGGACAATTGTTGAAATGTGTCAAAACTTAGATAACGAGTTGAAAACAATGTGTTTTTTCAGATTAAACGAAATACAAGTCTATGATATCTAGCTTTATGTACAACTTTTTTTTTAATAATTTTAATATATTTATTGAATACATTTAGTCATTTTTATAATGCATTTTATGAATTTTTCCATCTTTTAACTTTTTGTTATAGTTCATATAATTTTATTTATACTAAAATTATTAAAAATAAAAATGTAAGTGTATTTTTTAGTGTTTTTTAGGTCATAAAAGTATTATTTTTTTTTAAGGTATTTTTCGAGGTTTTTTTAGGGCATTAAAATCCCAGCCCAATGTTATAAAGTCATAACATTGAAAGATCTTGGGTAGATACAAAAATGGAATTATTGAAGAAAATGAGGGGAATTCTTTTTCACCATTTGCAGTCTCATCTTAATTACTATTGCAAGCAACTTTACATTCAAGATAGTCCTGATCTTTATTTCGCCTTGTTGGAAGACATTCAGAAGGTGTATAAACAATAAAATTATATAAATTATATTATATAAATTATTTAAATTATATAAAACATAATTAAAATAGCGTTATGGTAGAATGCATACTGAAACAAAACTAGTCTTTAGAGCGCATACTGAATTAGAAACTTGTCAATAGAGCGCAAACCGAAGTAGCACCCTTCGTTTTTATTATCGTTAATTCAGAAAACTATGCTTTACATAAATAAGTGGTTGGACATGGTAATAAAACTTTATCTGCTTCTCTAAAAGAATTGGTTTATATTTGTTTCTGCACTTAAGAAGATTAATATATCTACCTAAGCAGGGTCAGACAATTTTTTGGTAAATGGGTGTTTTTCAATAAAAAAAATATGGATTTCTGAGCACAGAGTTAACTCGACTAAGAATTCTTTTATGAGAAAGTCATGAAAGATTAGACATTGTACATTTGTAAGTAAAGTAACTACATTTCATCACACATTGCATTAAATACTTAGGAATTAAAAGCTCTTGATTTTATAAAGGTAAATTATGTTGACTAGTTGCTGTTAATATTAAACATTTTCTAAAATAAAATAAGAAATTGAAGCAAATAAATAATTAAAAAATAAAAAATATTAAAATATGTAAATTTATTTATATTTCTATGACCCACTATAAAAAAATTTGTCACTATGTTTTGGGTTACGACCTCAAATTTGGGAACTGCTATAGTATAGCTCATAAATATTGAAGAAAAAAAATGTTATTTATTATACAACTACTTTTATAGCCATTCAATAACTGATACTTAATCTTACTATTTAAGTATCTCTATTATAATAACACAAGATGAAAAGAGATAAACCAAAAATGTTATTATGCTACGAATATGAAAAACTACAAAAATAAATAATAAGTTTTTAAATTGGTGTTTTATACTTTAATTTTTTCTATCAATATGCAATAATTTAGAATGTATTAGCTAATTATATAAATATGGCCATGCAAGAATAGTAAATTATATTTTAAGTAAAAGTTATTACATCTCATCATATAAAATTCTTTGATCTAGCATAATCCATACTTATAAAATATTCAATTTATTATATGCAATTATAAATTAAAAATGGAAAGTATTGAAACTGATTAACTATAATAAAAACTATAAAATATATTTCATTTCATGAAATAGCATAATAAGGTTCATTTAAATAACTAGACAATTTCAAGAACAATTAGTAACATATTATATTTATATCAAATAAATTATTTATTATACTAAACATAGTTTTTTTTTTTTTTTTTATAAATATTATAATAAAAATAACTTAATTTCTGATATAACTTACTTGTTGTTCTGATATACAAATAGATACTGGATCGGAATCACAATGTATACAAGCAGCTAAACTTTTTAATGACTCTATACTATTATCATGATACTGAGTTGTAATAGCCAAAGTGCATTGGGCACTAAAAGGATACAATAGTTGTATTTTATGCGTATAAGTTCTTTGGTATGTAATATCGTAGGAGCTATGAATGGTATAGCATTCTAATTTTAAAAAGTTTAGTTGCCACGGAAAATACACATTACCTAAAAAAAAAGAAATAAGTAGGTAGTCAAATCTAATGAAAATATGATGATATTATTCATGTACAACATTAAATTATGAGTTTTCATGGTTTGCAGTACACAAGAATAATACTTTCAATAAATACAATTTAATGACAGTTAATATACTTGCATTTGTAGTATACTGATTCTAAAGTTCATATTAAAGTTAATAAAATAGATAATTATGAACACTCATTTTATAATTAAAAAAATTATGTATTTAGTAATCTTTTTCTAGATTAGTTAAAACTAAAAAAAAAGTGAAGTCTTACCAGGTGACCATAATGTATTAGGAAAACGTACAGGAGTAGTATTTAAATATGGTTCTATTTGATTTTTTGGTAAAATACAATTTAAAGAAATTTTTGATATTCTAAATACCAATAATCCATTTCCATTATTGGTTGACATTTCAATTAATTTTTTCAGGTTGAAATCCTTACAACTTGGTGATTTTTCCAACATTGATAATGATTTGCTAGGAAAATATAAAGCAAATTTTGATGTATCAACAAAAACCATTGATGATTTCCATTTGTTGAATAAGTGTAAGATTTTCATTTCTTTAGACTACAAATAACAAAACCACAACAAAATATAAGTAATTACTCATATTTAAAATAAACTTTTCAATTTATTTAGAGGTCTTAAAAAGTATTTTGTCAAAACACAATTGGCTGAGTTTAAAATTAAGCTTAACTAAAACAAGAAAGCAATGTTTGCTTGCTTATGATATTGTAATAGTTATATTATAATTAATATTTCCTTCTTAAAAGAAATAAAATAAAAAAAAATAATTAAAATCACTTTGCTTTAAATATATTCTGAATTTGAAATGAAATTTTTAATAATTAAATAAAACTTTGACATTATAAATTAAATTTTTTATTTACTATGCAAAAATTGTTTGATAATTTTTTAATAACATTTTAATGTAGGTTTTTTTGTTTAATACTATTTTGGTTTTAAAAAAATAATTTGCTTACTTCAATTTTTAAATGCATATAATTAGCAGAATGAAATGAAATATTTTCTGAAATACTACTTTGAATAGATGGTTTGGGCTTTTTTTTTTTATCACTGCTAATGCTAGTTTCTGATATTTTTCGACTTGGAGCACTAAAAGAATAAAATTTGTCAAATTTTATTGCATTATGAAAATATAGATTTTAAATAGTACCTAAAAAATGCTAAATCAGAAGTAGAATTTTTCTTCTTTATTTCTTTTTGGTTATACATTTCAGGTATGTAAATTAGCCAATCAAATAACATTGGATCAAAGTTCATATCTAATTTGCCAACTTTTAAATATATTAATGGCATGTCATTTGAATCTATTTTATCTGTCAATTGAAGAATTACTGGAATACATAATAATATTACAACTCTAAATAAAAAATTTTCTACAAGTTATATTTTTTATAAATAAATATTGTAAAATTAACTTATAAATGTTAAAATTAATTTCTTATAATCTATTTAAAAATGCGATACTTAAAGCAGAATTCATATTGAAAAAATATTTTAATAAAATTACTTACCATGAAGGAATGGCATTGCATTTTTAATAAATTCAGGGGTCGACACTAAAATAGCACTTTGTTTATTACTTAATGAATTGTATAATACCATTTTTGCACTAATATTGTTCAATATAGTTTTAATGCAAGATATTTGATTTTCTAATTTATAATATATTTTAGCTCCTTCCAAATTAAATTTCAATACAATTGAACCTAAGTACAAGATAACTTATTTATTATTATGAAACAAATTATTCATCAGTTTTTTAGAACTTTTTTCATACTTTAAATTTTAAACGTTAACAATAAAAATTGAACAGACTAAATATAAAAATCTCGAATATCCAATCTACATAATAAAAAAAAATTAAATAAAGTATTATAATTATGTGTATGGAATTTGTATTTTTCTAAGATTTTGATTATTTTTTTTACTGTTAATGTTTAAAATATAAATATATTATTGATTACCTGGGGCATCATTTAATAATGATGATTTAAAAATATAATGATTAACATGTAAAAGCCTTCGATGGTTAGACATAATTATTGAATTAATTATATAATATATCAATAAATAATTTTCTTTTGATGTTGTAAAACTTATTATATCTAAAAATATACATATATGCACATATAAACTATACAAAATTTTAACAAGGAAAAAGTAAGAACACATGTGAATAATTACCAATATCCAGTAAGCAATCAGAATTAAAATTTGTAATACAGTCCACTGTAGAAGTAAATCCTATATTGTTAATTTTTATCAACTTATGAGTGAAACTAGAAAATGTAATTTTTATAACAAAATCTTTCATCTATAAAAAATAAAATAAAAATAAAAATAATTTTCACAAATAATACCATTAATTACATATAAATAGTTATTAAACACCAGCTTCAATTTAAATTTGAATGTAAATTTAGACATATAAACTCATTATACAGAACTTTTGAATGAATAAGTTTAATTAATTATATTATTACACAGTTAAAGGACTTTTAAAAATTTAAAAAATTATCATTGCATTATTTTTATTGAAAAGTTTTAAGCTCAATTTATATTTTATTAATTACATACCCTAAATATAGTTTTAATTTTCATTAGTGATTTTATTTCTTCTGTAATATTTTGTGGTATAGAAGACCATTTCATTTTTTTTTTAGGTTTCACAATTCGACCATCAAGAACTTTCAGTTCAAAAATAGCTATTGGTGGGTTTTTAAACACAGGATCAAATTGTTTCAAACAGCTTTTTTGATTTTTTCTGCTACAACAAAAAAATTACCTACTAATAATACTTTGGTTTTGATTTTATTTAATTTTACTTTGTGTCTTTGAGATGATGGTATTGGTACATGACAAGCAGGATATATTTTGACTGTAGGGTTAAATATTGTAAACTGATACACCATAATTTGAATATTAGGATTATTCAAAGTGTTGAGTTTTTCATCAATATCTAAATCAATATAAATATATATTAAATACATCAATATAATTTTAATAAAGTTATACCCAAACGTGAAGATTGTGGAAGAGTAGTGAATAAAAATAAATCATGACCAAGAATTAATTTGTAAATGAATTCAACTCTGTGAATGAGTCCTGATGACACATTCAAAACACTTGGTCCAGCAACAAATCTTAATAAACATTTTTCTTCAGACCTTTAATATATATAAATACTTTTATTATAATATATTTTAATAAAACTAAAAATTAAATTGTTTTGTGAATAATAGATTTAAAATATTATAAGTAAATAATAAAATAAAAGAAAGAAAAAACAAAAGTATTATTGATCATTAAATATTTAATACCTGCTACAATTTTTAAATTTTTATTGATATTCTTTATTTATAATATTTAATACAAAATTATCATTATTTATTTATAAAACATATAAAGTAGATATTCCATAAAACAGTCACCAAAGGCACCGAAACTAATGACCACTATTTAAAGTGCATACAAATATTAAAAATAAAATATTATATAAGTACACATATGAATATGGGCACTAAAAAATGTATTAATAATTTACAATATAATGTAGGTAGGTACAATTTAAATTTCATATAAGCTTTTAAAAATTAAAAAAATTAAATAATTTATTTTAATTTTAAATTAATCTTATTATTTAAGCAATTTCTGCAGCTTTTAACTATTTATGCTAAGGGGTCATGTGTTCGAAAGACTAACTGTACGAAAGGTTGTATGTTCGAAATTATTGATAAATGATACTAAATGGAAATAACATTATAATTGCGTTTTCATAATATTGGATTTCACACAATTTTATCTTTACTGATTAAAGTATTACAGATATTCTTAACGTTTTTTTTTTTTTGTTTGTCATCTATCAATACGGCTTGATACATCATTATAAAAATGTCAAACACAATTTCGTTTGAATGTTGATTTTAAATAATATTTTATAAATTTGTGTAAGTAATTTTTCTTTTTTAAATGGCAAGTTTAAAGACGTTTAAAAGTATACACGACGAGGAAATATTACTTATAAATAATTATGAATTTATGCTTGATAAGATACGACTGCGAATATGTAATCAAATAATATATATTATTGGAAATGAACAAAACGATGTAGAACAACATTTTGGATAATTTTTGACCACGGTGAACATAAAAAAGATGATTGTTCTATTATTAATGATCATTACCACGCACAATATATAGTTAAAATTCAATGCAAAATTTTAAAAAATAAAATTAAAAAATGTGTTCAAGCTTCACAAGACTCACCAAATCAAATTTATCTGAACGATATTGCGAATTAAATCAATGAATAATAAATATTAAAGTAAAATTCATGTTGTTTTTGTTTATCAATAATTTCGAACATACGACCTTTCGTACACTTGAAGTTAAAACAGATGGCATTCGAACCCATGGCACGTAACCAAATATAAAAATTAAAAAAATTAAATTATTTATTTTAATTTTAAATTAATTTTATTATTTAAGCAATTCCTGCAGCTTTCAACTATCTACATAATCTTTTTGAAGAATGAGAGCTGTTCATTGTTTCATTTGATTGACAATCTCAGAATAGTTTAATAAATTGCATTTAGAGGTGACTTTTAACAGTAATTTTGCTGTATATTGTAGTGAAATTGTATAAGAGATAAAATTATATAAAAACTTTTCTATCCTATTTATGTTAAATTATAAATTATGGCTATTTTTTTTTTATATTATTACTAGCTGAACCGTCATGCCTTCACCCATGATTGGTTGTTTAATTTGCCTTTGGACGATGATATATAGAATTTTATATTCAAATTCTATCGTTTAATAATATCAGTAATTTTTTATCATACTTACGTGGAATAATTCTCTGGATTTTCATCACAATTGTGCTGGTTTATATTGGAAATCTGAGTGAATAAATAGTCGACTGCAAATGCAGAGGTTTTTTCTAAGAGGATTGTTTCTAAAAATGGATTAAATATAAAAAGCAACTTGTTAATGATAAATTTATAATTATAATGTATTTAATTAAGTGAACTTTAATAATTAATAGTTAATAACTATAAGACATGTTTCAAAATGTGTTTAAATTATGATGATTTTACTAAACTGAAAAATATTTATTAAAATAAAGGTAAATATACATTATGTCTCACCACTAAATTGATTTAGATGATGATCAAATGAAAATATATTATCATTAAAAGCATTAATATTTATGTTTTCTCGAAATAATGATTTTAATAAGTATGAATCTTGTAATACACCAGATGAAAAATAAGTATTCTGAAATAAATTAACTAAAATAATTTAAATGTTTATAAATATTAATTTACAAAAAATATAGAGTTTTGAATAATTTTTAACTAACCGTATAACAATCCTGAGCACCACAAGTACAGTCTCCCAGAGGTTCTATGCTTGCTTTACTTATACCAAATTGTACATTTATCCAGTCTAATGGATGTGAAACCATTTCAAGCAAAGAACTTCTCAAAGTAATTTGCAGTAACGGTCTATAGTCATTTAATTTCTTTGTGGATTTGATCTAAAAATATATGAAACTTAATCATTTTAAAATTAATAAATTATAATTATAATGCTTTTTTATAAATTACAAAACCAAATTGGATAGATAATTTAAATATTTTAAATTTGTTATACATATATTTTCTGTCATAGAGCATATTAATTGAGGTGTTATAAATTTAGTTAATCCATCATAGATTACTTACTTTAAAGATAAATAAAAGAGTATCAATATATATCCCAGTATTTAATGAATGGCCGCTTACAGCGGCTTCAGAACTGAAAGGAAGTTCATTAACTTCACTAGATAAATTAACATTTGGTACCCAACTCCACATCCAATCAACCCAACTGTCATTATGGGCTATATTTGTTTCTGAAACTAAATATTTATACTTAAATTCAATTGTTATTTATTTTATATAACTTTTTTATTGAGTTCAATTATTTACATATGTTTTATATCAAATAATTAAAATAAATTGATTAAAAATATTAGTTGATTTACTTGAACTACAGCTACTAGGGCTTCTATTGTAAGATTCATCATCAAGACAGGTATTTGTTTCTGGAGCATCAGCAGCATTAAGTTCTAATATCATAGTTAACAATCTCAAAAACATTGGTAACTGAGGTTCAGTAAGTATAAATGCGATTTTTGAACAGAACAAATCCATTTGAGTAGTAAATGGTCGAGCAGAATGAGGAGACCGAAACATTCGACATAATCGAATTGATAATGAACATTTATACAATAATGGTTCTAAGTATGTTTCTATGCATCCAGAAGCATTTCTTCTGTCCAAGCAAATAGTTACATCTGACAGGTTTATAATTTTCCTTAAAACTAATTGAGATGGTGTTAATTCTGAAAATTACATTAAATATAAGTTTTAAAAGTCTCATTACGTAAATTGATGAATTGTTTTTCATTTAAAAGTCCAAAATAATATTTTAGGTACAATAGATAAAATTAATGAATATTCTATTATCTTTCATACTATATGAAAACAATAGTATTAATAACTATAAAAGGTCCCAATTGATAATTAATCGTTGAATTTTTTTAGTTTCTTGCTAATATAACTGTTCAAATATTTAACAAATACTCAACAAGTATGATGTTAAAATATGTGTTTTAACTTTTGTTGGTCTGTTAACAATTGTAACTAATAACTGAAAAAAATGTTGTGTATGACTATCTATTTTTATCAACATTTAAATAGTTACCTAATAAAAAAAATTGAAATAATCATTTTTTTACTAAATTATATTTATTTAATGTTGGCATAACAAAAATATATTATTCTTTGAAGAAGTTAACTTTTTATAAAGAAAAATTATATACAAACCTATAATATCAGCTATCCAGTTTTCATTGCACGAATCTAGAGTAATTGATTTTATATTCATAGAAAGTACAATATCATCTTCAATATATTTTAAAATTACATTATTGCATGTTACAGATAGATTTCCAATAATTTTGTTAATTAAACTCTGGACATATGATGGAGGTGGTAGTTCATCATAATCAGTACTTGCCCTATAGCTATAAAATATATATATATAATATTGTATTTTATCTAAATGCATTAATATGGTTCAAATAGAAAGGGTAGAGTGAAATATTCAGGAGTATGAAATCTGTGACTGTAGTATTTTTTTTATTTATCCAGTGGCATAGGGAACTATAAAGAATATAGAAGCAAACAATTTATTAATGACCCACCCCATTCCACCAATCGATTCAGTGTTAGAATTTATACTACACCTTAATTTTATGGTTCATACAAATATAATTGCTGTCTTCCAATATATCTATTGGATATATTATATCTAATATATTCATTTACCAATAAATGACCAAGTCACATTCCACTACCCATCCCCTCTAAATTCCAGAAGCAACTGCTTTTCAAAATCATGGTTCGCGATGCCACTGAATGTACATCATATAAATACATCATATTTGCAATCCATATAAATATTAAATAATAATATTAGTTAGTTATAATTTAGATACTTGAATAGGTTAATACTTTTAATTGTTTAACTTAAGGTAAAATAGCTTAGATAACATTAAAATTTTGGCTTAAATAAACAAATTGTGTAACATAAATTTACTTGTTGATCAAAAAATAAATATTACTGGGAATTATTTTTAAGTTTTATAAACACTTAATAAAACTACTAAAAGAATAAAAATTTGACTAATAGATACTATAATAAGTGTTAAGTTTTATCTGAAGTATTATCTATAAATTTAAGTATGATTTACCTTTTTGGTCGAACAATTGAGAACACTTAAAATTAACAAAGAGCTTACCGCTGACCCAAAAAAAACCAAAAAACGATATGATTGAGAATGAATTTATGTGTAACGTTGTCATAGAATTTATTTGGCTTTTGAAAAATTCAGTATACATACAATATTCTTAAAAAAAAGTTATAAATTAATAATTATAAGCCTAAATAAGTGCTTAATAATATGTAATATATAATATGAATAAAAAGTTAAAAATATGTAGGGCTTATAAAAATATCTAATACCTGTATAGTGTATATATGTATAAAAAAATTGTAAAATATGTAGAATTTATAAAATTTATTACTTTCTAATAATATTAGGTCTTCGTCTGGTTCGCATCAAATAATTTTAATTTTGTTCTTTTCCATTTTAATAAATATGCTATGTAGTATATTATATTGACAAATAGTTTGTGCGACGACTGCAAAGCCGTCATTCTCAGTGGCGGATTTCGCGTTTTGGCGCCTCTAGGCTTAATCATTTTGCTACCCCCCCCCCATATCACTCTACTAAGGAAATAACAATATTTGGTCTAAACCCTTCTTTCCAAATTTTATTCAGTTTATTTATCAAAAAAAAAAAAGAGAAAATAGAAAACTTCTAAAAATAAAATATTTCATGTCTATTATTTTACTTCTGATCCATTATTACCAGTATAATTAAACAATGCTTATACAGTCACATAACGGAAATATAAATAGCCAGATATGAAAATACCTATACTCGGATAGTCGGATGTTCCCAATTAAGTACAAAGGTACTAATAAGTTATTAATAATAACTAGTATTTAACTGTAATTATTTTATTACAAATGAAATATTTTCAAATTATAATAATAATTGTAATATTCTTTCTATAGCCTATAGGTACGCATCATACAATGTACATATTAATATATTATCATAACTTTTTAAAATTATTTTTATTCGTGTTTATATGAAAAATATAAAAAAAAATTATTAAAATAAATATACCTAATAAGTCAATAATAACACTTAATTCTATATATAAAAAAAAAAAGCCCTAGGCTATAAGCCTTTTGCCCCCTAATCCACTAATGGTCATTCTCTCATATCTAGTTACTATTAACATCCAGCTAATCCGATAAAAGTCCGATAAATATCAACAGATTATTGTGCTCATATTATCGATCGATTACATTTGGCAACGATGGAAAAAAAAACGAGAGCGTTTTCAATCGTGTTACCAAAAATAACGTTCTCAATCGTATTTTACAGATTAAAATTACAATATATCACTTAAAATACATTGACAAAAAAAAATGAATTGAAAATAAAAATAACTTACCTCTTGTCATTTTTTTTAGTATTCTTCTGCTGAGGAGTTTTTAATTTTAAAACACATTCTAAAACACATACACTAGTATATATTAATTATATTTATTTTAGGTAATAAAATTAAAACTTAAACTAATTTAAAATAAATATAATTTATCATTACTACTGTTGAATAATACATTATAAAATTGTTTTAATTTAAGAGATGTAACTCTAAAAAAATGTAAATGTAAATGTAAATTGTGAATCAAAATTCTTAAGTAAGGGGCTTTACTAAATTGTTAACATCATAAATAAGGGAAGCTTTATTTTTAACATTGATTTTTATACCTATCAAAGACATAAAATTACATAATAACTACTAGCTAAAATTGTTTATGTGTATATCAGTGCATTTTTTAACTAGTTAACTAGGCGACACAAATGTCGCCCAGTGATTATACTCTGTCAACAGTATTTTAAAAAATTGGGCGAAATAATGCGAAACAAAGTGTAATACTATAATCGTACTATGGTATTATACATTGACTATTTGTAGAAAAACATTTTTTGTCGCCCAGTGAAAATACCTTATAAAATTCACTGGTATATTGAAGCACATCCGCTATACATTCGACTACCTAATGAGAAGAACTACCTTATAAGAAGAAACTAAGTACCCAACATGTGGAGTTTATTTAAAAAATTAAACAAATCTGGACAGTAACTAGTTAAAAATGTAAAGGTACTTTTTTTAAATAAAAAACTAATTTAAATTTTAAATAATAAACTCATATCTTAACTAGTTAAAAAAAAAAAAAAAATAAAAAATAACATAGTAACTAATACTAATATAATTATTTGAAGAGAATATTATTAAATTATCAGCAAAAATGAGACATTTAAAACCAGACGGAGAAAAATGTTTTTGTATGATCTTAAGTGTAATGCATTTTACGATGCACTTAGTTTTATGATGATGATGAATTTTGAAAAAATAAATATGATATGCATTGACCTTATCTAGACCATGTTTAGCTATAATTTAAATAAATTTCTTGATCGAATATTGTAAAGTACTTATTATATATCAGATTATAATAAATATTATGTATTTGAAATTTACTAAGTAGTATCACAGGCATTGAAAACATGCATTTAACATGAAATAAGTTACTAAATTTTAATTAGTATAAACAGTGAAATATAAGCTGACTATCCAAATAAATTTTATAACTACATTTTGAACAAAATCTGTAAAATATAATACTTGTTTATTTACATTTTTATAGTTCTCTTTAAAAACTGTAGATTCATATGCATATATTTTTTTATATTACTAAATTATTATTACAGATTATGAAACCCATAGCAAAATCGTTAGATATACTCCAAGGTGATAAAATTGTATTAATAAACTATCTTATACCAATTCTCACTTTAAAAAAATCTTTAAATAATAGGAAGTCAACTGAAATATTGTATACTACTAGTTGATGTTCTATTAAACAAAATAAACACAAGGTACCTATTTAACTATTTTAATTAAATTATTATTTTAATTTTGAATGTTATATAATTAAATATTTTTTAACAAATACTTTCTTTATCTGTCTATATCAAACTAGTAATTTGTACACTTCTATTTATTCTTTTAGTTTTATTACTACTTTTAATATACTAATGCAATTCACATTATGAAAATATTTTTGAATTCATAATGAAGTAATTTATAATATGATTATGGGTACCCACAGAGTTAACATACATTTTCTTATGGCTTAAAAAAAAAAAAAAGGTATGTGCTATATTGTGCCTACTCCCCTATATCTCAGTTTATAAACTGAAAATCATTTCACAAGCTTTTTATAGCAATACTAGGAATAGTAGATTAATTTATATTTTTTGAGTAGAAAATGTAATTAAATGCTGTATTGTATTCTAATGTAAATAGATAAAAAAATGATGTTCCAAGATCTAAGTTGTATTTATTAATTCTTGATTAATAAATACTAATATTTAACTATTCTTAAATATACATTTTTGATCTTATTTTTTTGTGAGTTTGAAAGTGTCTTTCAATTAGATGATTTAAAGATGGCTGCTATGCTTATTCCAAAGTTTAAATGAAATTTGGCTGATATTAATACTGTTTCTCTTTTAAAGAAGTTATTTCAATTTTACCATTTGTACAAGAAACATCTCCATTTACAACTAATACACATATAAAAATCAACAACGACAATGAGTCAATCATTAAAATAATTCAAGAATATTCAAAACTACCTACTTTATTAAAGAAATAAAAATTGATACTTATTAGAATTAATACCAAATAGAAATAATTATTATGTAATATAAAAAAAAAATAATGTCAAATATACATCAATGGCTGTGTACCTAAGCAAATCTGGGCATTAACAAGTCAAAAGTTAAATTAAAATAAAACGTTAAGTTAATTTTAATTAAGTTAGTTAACTCATTAATTTTTTTACAAATCAATTTTTAACTTAATAAGTTACTTTTTTTTAAGATTAATGTGTTAACTTTAAGTTAATTTTATTTAAAAGTATCTAAATTAAATTAATTTTAGTGCAAAGAATAATGCAAATTATTAATTGAGGTTTTTAGTATATTTATAATTTACTATTTTAATATGAATTTCCTGTAGACGAAAATAATATGAAAAATAACTTTAATAGTCATTATATGGGCTATATTTTAATATTATATTTTTATAACATTGTTATTGTATATACACTATAAACCCATGAAAATCCTAAGAATATTCTGTGAAAATAGTAAATACCATGAGAGCGAGTGTCAATGGGGGATTAATCACAAAAGAACTGTGGTATAATTTCCAATTTAATTTCATTATTCAACTAGAATGTGGTCTTCACATCTTGTTAGGATTTATAACATATTGTTATTAGTTTATTACTTTATTAGCTTATTATATTTCTGTGAAAGTTTATTATTTCTTTATTAATTAATTACCTATTAATAGTTATTAATTAGCTATTTAATACTTGTATAAATATTGTATCATTTTAAATTTGCCCAGTAATTTTCTTGAGTCTAAAAATACTAATATTATGTGTGCAATTTTTTAGTTTTGCAAATCAGAAAATTTTAACTTTAAACTAAGTTAAGTCATTTTTTATCTTCAAATTTAACTTTTAACTTAACGTGTTAATGAAAAAATATTAGTAATTTTTAATGCAATTTAACTTTATTATTTTAAAATAACTTAACTTGATTAAAAAAAAATCGTTAACTTGCCCAGCCTTGTACCTAAGTTATATTTCTAATAAAAAGAATTCACAAAATATGTATAAATTCAACAAATTTTGTAAAATCTGGAATTTAATAAATTTTATGATTAAGATTATTAAATAATTTATGATGATAAATTTAGATTTTATAAAATGTTTTAAAATAAGAGCAAACAGACCTAATAAGAAAATACTTTCTTAAAAAATAATTTATAAAAACAGTATTAAGTATATAAAAATTATCAAATTTTCATAGTGATATATATTAATTTATTATCAATAAGGAGAATCAGTATCTAAATTTTGTAAAAATGAGTTAACCATTGAATAATTGTCATATTTGATAAATGTTAATATATTTACAATATTTTTAAGTTTATAATCTTAATTAATCAATAATAACTTATTGATATATTTTCCATTTTTATTTTGTATTAAATTTTAGAAAATAAAAATGGCTTTTAATTATTTATTTAGGTCCTACTAAACTTATAAACATATTTTATTCTTACCGATTGTGTCAATAGTAATTTTAACTGCTTCAGATCCTAATTTAGTCCATGGAACTCGAATTAACAATTGATTTATATGACCACTTAACACAATAAAAGGTAAATTTAACTCTTTTTCTAAAACATCTAAGTCCAGCTCCAGATTTTGAAATAGACCTTCGCCATCCCATAATGACACCTACAATTATGTTAAATTTTAATATATTCAATATTAATAATTATGAATATAATATAATTAAATATACTTGAGCATCTTGACGCCTTAAATTTTTCACATATTTTTCAACGTAACTCAGTATAATCGATGTAATATATGATTCGATTCTAAACATTATTAATTTATCCTACACAATAATTTCATAATAATAAAAACAGAGGAAAAACATTTTGTTCAAATAAATATAATTTTCTACGTGTACATAGTTTGACGACTTACAAACAATAAACATTAAACGGATAAAACTGATAGCTTATCACATTAAGCATGATTGTATATGATTTTTTTTAGGATTTAAAAGTCAATGGTTATAAGTGTAATTATCTATAATGTATCTAACATGATATGTATTTTCAAGTTATACTATACTATAGCTATAATATTATATTTTGTGGTTATACCCATAAAGAATAATCAATTAATATTTTACTTATATGTTTATTCTTTATCTAGATAGTTATACCTATGTGATTTTATTGCTGTTGAAATAATTGATAATATTATTTTGATGATGATAAGTTTCTGAATAAACAAATTTGAACGCCAAGTATTTGATAACATGATAAATCCACAAAGTATCTTTTTTTCAATATCATATCGGCAATTAATTATATTATATCAATTTACTACTTATAATTTTATGATAATCATAAACATAAACATTTTATGATAATACATATAACTGTAAGTTTTATCAAGAGGTTCTTAAGGATTTAATGTTTTGTTGTTGAACCAATTTGGAACCAATTAAAGACTATATTAGTTGTCAAATACTTGTTTTTAAAGTTTTTTTTATTTAAAACTGTGATTTCAACAAATGTTTAAATATTTTCTTCTTTTGTACTTAGAGAATTCAGTAAATTATTCAAAATAAAGTAATTATATAATTTATATTCATTTATTAAATTTATTAAGTTATATAGTTATACTTTATATAGAAATCATTATATATTTAATTAAACATAAGATTTGTGTACATATATAAGAATGTAATTTAATTATATTGACATAATTATACAGACCATATTGGTATAATTATTAGTTTATATTAAATTAGTTATATAGAAATGAACAGTTCAAATAAATATTACAATAAATAATATTCTTTTTGTTTTATGAACACTTAGAATTTTGAAATGGAAAAAATTGCTTATTTTGAGTTTTTTATTACAAATATTAAAAACGAACAAGTAAATGAAATTACTGATGATATTACTCATTTGTTAAATGAATTATCTAAACTTGATCCAAAATGTAAGTATATAAAAATAAATTATAATTCTAGTTTATTGAATATTAGATATATTTGGATTACATAAATGAATATATTTATATATATATATATATGTTATGTACATTTAATGATATTTTAGGTTTAAGAGAAAAAGATTACGAAAAATTAATAAAATATTTGCCTTTATCACTAAATATTTATAATGATCAAGTTATAGCGGCAGCTTGTAATGTAATTGCATCATTAAGTACAGATGAATTAGCTAGACAGTATTTCGGTCAAAAAATAATAATATCTACTGTGAATATATTTAAATCGTTAATAAATCGTTCAGTCAAAGACAAATATATTCAAGAATGTTTTCTTCAAACATGTCGTGCTATTGGAAATCTTTGTTATTATCATGGTAATGAATAATATTTATATGTTAAATTATAGTTATAGTACCTAAGTATGGGTCAAACTCTAGTTTCATGTTACACTAAATTTTAAAATTATTTGTAATATGAACACATCTTAACTAATATATTAAATTCTTTTTTAAATCAAACTTTACTTTTTTAATGTTTACAAATTTTCTAATTTTTTAGTTTAAAATCTGAAACATAAACAATAATTAAGTGAGTAAAAAGACTAGATTAATCTAAATTGAAGTTGATATTTAAAGTTACGTGGTTTGAACTGAATAAACTAGTTTATCTAGATTTCTAATTTTATTGAAGTTTAAATTAAATATTACTTAAATACTTAATTAAAAACATAATGATTTAATTTTATAGAAGAAAATACCAAGCATGCATTAAAAGAAGGATGTCTGATAATTACAATGAAAGTTATAAAAACAATTTCAGAAGAAAGCCTTCTATCTGTCCTTATTGGATTATTATTGAATTTAACTCATTTGGATGGTTATAGTTACAAGGTTTATATGGTTGATGTATGTAGTTATATTTTAAAATTAATTTTTTTTCAGTTTCCAGATGATATGATCGAAGAATTGAATGCTTTGGGTATCAAATACATCAATAATAATAATTTTAAATTATATATTAATTTGTCATCAATAATGATTAATATTGTCAGAAAATCTTCTAATATCAGAAAAATAACAGATTATGAAAAATGTTCTTTTATTGATAATTTATTGGATAAATATTATATGCATCTCAATATTACTTCTATTTGTGTGAAATTTATAAAACAAGTTTCTAAAACCTATAGTAAATACTAATAGTTTTTAATAATATAAATATTCATATTCATATCAAAAAAAATAATTATTCATAATTTTAGATGTATATAGTTGGATATTAAAAAAAAAACATAAAGCTTTAGTACTAATATTAGATGAATATGAAAAAAATCAAGAAGAAGAAGCCAAATGTATTGTTAAAAAAATTTGTGATATCATAATTTTACTTTCCAATGATGGTAAGGGTAATTAATTATTAATTTATTTACTTATCTACTGAGATCATAAAGTTTTTTATCGGTTTGGTTGGGTGGCAGTATTTTTCTCGGCGGTCACCCTGCCCAGAGAGTAAAATCACCAATAGCCATATTATAATAAATTAAAAAATATTTATTTTTACATTTTTTAGACAATTCTATGGATAATGATAAACAAGCAGAAGTTATATATTTAGTGGAATGGCTACTTTTAAAAGTCCATTCTAATAACTTATATATTAAATTGTCTGCAGTAAGATCTTTAGGAAATTTTAGTAGATTTAGTAAGTGTTCTTTTGGTTTTCAATTTGACTGGTATATTATTTAATTAAAATATATAAAATTTCAGAATATGAATCAAATAATATAGGTAAAATTCCAGCTAAAGTTATTCTAAAACATATATCATGTTTTATAAATACTTTGGAGAAATCAGTTAGTGATAGAAATTCATTGATGGAAGTATCTATACTTTGTATGTTTAAGTAAGTTTATAAATAAGCTATTTATATTATTATAAGCTTAATTAAACGTTTGATTTTTTTAGAAATATCTTGTATGTAACAAATTTTGAATTTATGGAAGAAAATGATCAAAATAAATTAATTAAATCTACTATTGAAGTTTTAAATCACACTACTTTTAATCCAATAATTATGAAAAGTTTGGATGTAATTGGATGCATAATTCAAAAAGGTTAACTCATTTATTTCTTAGTGAAGTAAAAATGTTCAATTCTTAATTAATATAAATAATCATATTGTGTGTACTTTATTTATCAAATTTTAATATTGACTCAATTTTATATTAAATTGTAAGTTTAAAAATCATAATCATAATATCATTGTTGAGTGGGAATAATTGGTTGAACCTGGTTTTGATTTTTGGATAAAGAGAAGAAACCACCAATGTCTCTACATTCAACTTATATCATATAAATACTATACCATAATAGGCTCATATTAGGCTTATGTTGAGGTTATAATTTTGGTTGAAAATTCATTAAATATACTAAACAAAAATATTTAATTATTTGAATATACATGGAGGATTTTAAATTTTTTTTTTTAGGAGGTATCAATCAAAGACAACTACTTTTGTACAAAAATTCAACTTTTATCAAACAAGTGACAACATATTGCAGTAGTGATGATGAAGATATAAGCTTAAAAGCTAAAAAATTACTTTATTGTATTGATGAATATATATCTGAAGAATTTGATGTTACACAATCTGTTGAAGATAATTTACAAATAATTAATTAAATTTCAAATTAGTCAAAATACTGTATTAATATTCTTTGAATTATTTGTTAAAATATTTTTTCATGAAACTAATGGATTTAAATTAAAAATATTCTTCATAGAAAATATATTTTAAATAAGCAATTTATATTAGTGTTAGGCCACCTACACATGGAGCTGCTCATTAGAAACTTATTACTGACGCAAATCACTAACCAGTCCAATTTGAGTCTTAACATATGTTATTCAATGGAACACAACATACAGTGTTACTGTTTACAAATTAGTTATTGAAGCTGTAGTGATCAGTTTCAAGTGATTCAACTATAGTCTTTTTCAAGTTGCGTCATATACTCATGCCAAATTGAATGAATTTTTAAAATTCATTTTTTCTATTTATCTTCTGTTAAAGATAAATATTAGAAAAATAAATGGATAAACAACTAACGTAAATTTGATAGAAGTAGAGAAATATCTCATTTCATACTATTTTACTATTTCTGTCTATTCTAGGAAAGGTAAGACGGAAGTTGCATAGAATTAAGCAGGAAAATTTTTTTGATCATTGTATTATGCAATCGTTTCTTCATCCCTGATGTTAAAGAATGCATGTCCTACTTTTATAACTCAATAGAATAAACTAGTTATTTTGATCACTTTTCAGTAGACTCATGTGCAGATCTCAGTCACCAATACATTAGTAATCGATAAGTAATTTATATCACGAACTAGTTTAGTTTCTTTTGAATAGCTCCGTGTGTAGAAGACCAAACAATTTTGCAAAAGATTAAGATTAATCAAATTCTAGTATTTATTTTTATTTGAGTATTTTTTTTTTTTTTTTTGTAATATATCAATAAAATTATATTACTTTGATAAATACTCTTGAAAGTATATTAAAGTTTCTCATACATATATGTTTAACTATTAAAAATAAAAATTAAATTTAAAGATTATTTTAAATAAAACATCTATTTATTCATATTTTTAGTTAAAAAACAATCTCTTTTATTTAGAAAAGTTTTTAATCATTTTCACCAAACCGTGTATCGCATCCAATTGAGAGCTTTAGCCATTTATATAATTTTTGTTATATTCAACTTGAAATCATTAAGCACTTTTTAAATTTAACGGTACAAATATAAAAAAAATGCATTAACAATTCTGTTCTATTACTTTTTATTCAAATGTAGAACATTTATCAAATTATTTAAATTAATGATCAGATAAAATTATAATTTAAATGTGTTTTTTAAATAACACAATTAAAGGTTATATTTTAAAACATTTTATTGTAGACCGTAGCTAATAATAATAAATCATGGAATCTAATTTTTTTTTATAGTGTGCGTTACATAATAAAAAAAAATTCAAAATCTAAAAATTATACAATAGAAATAGAATATTATTTTTATTACATAAAATAAATTCAAACTGAAAATGTTATAAATGCATAATATTTACACAGGTTTATCGTATTATGTAGTTACTTTAAAAATAATTTCAATAATGTTAAAAATTAAAAAGAAAATTTCATTGTGTTCTTGGTTAACTGATACTTCAAATTCTTCTTAATCAGTGAAACTACCTGAAACAAAATTTAGTTATTTAGATTTTCTCAAAAAAAAATAAAAAAATCAAGACAAATTTAGATTATATTATATAAATTTAAAGTATATTTGGCATAAGTTAAAAACTTAGATCAGCGTGGATTTTCAATCGGTGCTAATGTCTAGATATAGTTTCAATCAGCTAACTCAGGTATTGTATAAATACTAGAAAAAAAAAAAAAAGAGATTCATTATAATACTAGATTATAATGAAATACTCATACATAAATGATGCATACCAAAGCAAAATAGATATTGGTTGAGGTATACACATTTTCATATATCTTTTTCCTGATTTTACACAGTAATACAGGTTGAGTACCATCACACTGTGAATACGATCTTGTTTCAAGGAATTGATTATGTGTAACTCATTCAATTATGTTTGAGTTCTGGATTCTTTGACAATAGTATTATTGATTGCAGTACAGATATATTGATAGAAGTAATGTTAGTTGTAGTACAGATGATTGACAAAGGTTATGTTGATTGTAGGCGTCTATGTTGATAGAAGTTATGTTGATTGCAGATACGTTGATAGAAGTTATGTTGATTGAAGATATGTTGATTGTAGATTATGTTGATAGCAGAAATGAAAATCGAATGTTGATAGAAGTATTGTAGTTGTAGATTAAAAATGTTGATAGAAAGAAAACAAACGAAGGGGCTTCAAAAACGATCAAACAGCGCTATGAAAATGATGCAAGTATAATTCTGCCAACAAGTCGGCAGCCTTGATGACTGGACAGTAGGCTAACCTGTCAAATTCTCGTTGCTAGAATTACAACGGTCAATGTGACAAAAAAAAAAAAAAAAAAGAAGAGAATATCTCACCCTTAAATATTATTTATTCAAACTAAAGCAGTTAATAAATAAAAAACATATAACACTTAAATACAAAGGTATTGTGGGCACCCAGTCACTTATTTCATAAAATATAAGTAGATATAGAGATGCATATATATATATAAATGTTTGTTAATTATCAGTAGAAATCTAAATTCTTTGAATATAATGTGTTTAGTTAATATTTTTAATTTAACTGAATTCTAAAATAGTAATAAGGTAATAATAAAAAATACTTAAGATAAAATGTATTATAAATATACAGAATTCAATTTGTTTAAATAAGACTACTCATTTATTATTTTCATTTTTTCTCAGTATTATTAAATTTCAACAGATTAAACGCTGATTTTTTTTAAACATGCAAGTATAAATAGTCTTAAACATAATTATTGAAATATTTACTATATTAAAAAAAGGTTTCTTTCTCAGAATTAACTAACCTCTTTGTTAATCACTGCTAATGCTATTCGGGGTACCTTCATGTTTAGCCTGATTTTTCTTTTTCATGGAACGCAGTGCTTTTTCTCGTAAACGTTGTTCTGATTCATCTCCTGATTTGACATCAGAACCCTAGTAAGTAATACAAAATATAAATTAAAATTGAAACTGTTATAACTGATTTGTTATATGTATTTACACTTCCTTCAGCTTTGCGTTTCTTGTGCTTCTTATGTTTCTTATGCTTCTTATGTTTCTTATGTTTCTTATCTTTTTTCTTTTTTTTATCATCTCCATCACTCTCCTACACATGAATAAAAATTCCATTAACATAGAAATAAAAATAAAAAAAATTAAATGACATACATCTGAACTTGAGCTGGATGATCTCTTTTTACGTTTCTTTTTTTTCTTTGATTCATCATCTTCAGATGATGTGGATTCTTTGAGTTTTCGTTTTTTAGTTCTAATTTTTTCATTTTCGGAGCTAGAATCTCTTTTGTTCTTTTTTTTAGTCTTTTTTATAGATTCATCAGATGAACTTGATTCATCCTTTCTCTTTGACTTGGATTTTTCAGCATCAGATAGTGATGATTCACGTTTTTTTAATACTTTTTTATTTTTTTCAGGTTTTTCCTAAAGTATATAAAATATAAGTAAATTTTAAACAGATTGAATCTATAAATAATTTATTTACTTATTTAAATATTATGAAAATTAATTAATCAAAACTAAATATAGAACTTTTTATAAAGAACATATGTTCACTTACATGTTCTTTATAAAAAGTTCTATGAGGTTAATAAATCAAAATAACACTCACTTCTTCTTTTTTCTTAGAAACAGGAGATGGCGATTTGCGCCTAGAACTCGATAAATTCCTAAAATAAGTATGTAAAATGTTAAAATAAAATATTTTTCATGATTAAGCACATTTAATATGTAAGTGAAATAATATCAAAATTACTTTTTATCATTGCTACTTTTTTTTTCTGATGAAGGAGAACGCCCTGATCTTTGTCGCAGAGAAGTTTTAGATGATTGATCATCCCTAACACCTCTAAAAATAAAAATTAAAAGAACTATTACCAAACAGTTAAAAAAAAGACTTTTAGATTAGTCTTAATATAATAGTGATGACCAGGGCTCATAACTTGTACTATTTATTCATTTTTTTTTTTTTTTTAGAGGTCCTAGATACCTAAGTGAGCTATACATTTGTTTCAGATAATCAAGAAGCTAAATACACAACAAATTGTATGTTGCATATTTTTGCATATTAAGAAATTTTTTATTTGCTATATCGCTTTTTAGAGTCATTTTTCATTCTGTAGCATTTAAAACATATTTTCTTAACAATAACAAGTAATTATAGTAGTACCTAATTATTTATACTTATAATATTTAATAAATTAATACTTCTATTTTGGTTTAAATTATATATTTATTTATATCATATATTGACGCAATCAGTATTTTAATAATAAGTTTTTTTTTTAATTAATAAAAATAGTATTTTAATAATTATAATGAGTTTGACATTTTTTCTCTCTCTCGCATATTTCTGTATTTTCAGTGCATACTCAAGCATTTCTATGACTATTTTTATGAGCATATTATAACACTTATAACTAACATTTTAAGAGCTATAAGTTATGAGCCTTAATGATGACTCTCACCACATCAGTGAAAATTTATATATGTTTTTCATATAATAAACAAGAATACTGTAATGCAATCATGTATTAACAGTATTATATAATGGATTTATAACATAAAATACTTGATTATGGAAATATCTATACATGTTAAATGCCTAACTACCCTTTAACCCATCAGTACATGTACAAACTTCTTATATGTCGACACGGCATAATGAGCAATTATAATATTGTAACATACTTATATAATTGTAATTTAGATACTTTATACACTTTAAGATATAAGTTATTAATGTATACCACATTTAACATTGTTTATGCAAATGTAGATTAAAGGTTTGGTATACATATATACATACAGGTTATTATTAGCAATAGGGACTAGAACTAGAGGTATAAGAATAATTAAGTGTTATACCATTTCAGACATATAGCCCTTCATTTCGTAAATTATAATTTAGTTTTAAAATTAAATTCCACAAGGACTATTTTATTGCTCTTCACACATCTAAAAATACTAATCAACGATTGTCCTCAAAGATAAAATCTTTTTAACTTACTGTAAGTGCTTAGATACGTCAAACAAAACAAGTTTAAATCTAAGTATTTCTCAATATATTTCTAATAGTGATAAGTAAGGAACGGATTTATATGCTAAAGCATGTATATATTTGATCAAGTTTTTGAAATCTGATGAGTTGTCTCCGATTTAGATCATTTTCATGAAAATAACATTAATTTTATTTTGCAAATTTTAATGTTTTCACCTTATTTTGCATATTTGCAGTTTTATAGTACATATTTTTATTTATAGCACATATATTTGTTTTACCTATATTTTAAAGTTTACAACCATATAGATAAAATGAAGACTGGTCATTATAGCCAAAAATAAAATTACATACTCGTATGCAACATATGAGTATATACAAATTATATTAATATAGATAAATTCATATGATAGAGTTAAACACTTGAACTAGATGGAAACCAATCAGTCAGTGTGTGTATTCATGAGTATATTTTTACAAATAAGACTGTCAGTTTTTGTGTCTAGTGATTTTTATTTTTTATTCGTTTGTAATTTTAAAATGCCTAAAGTAAAAATACTAATTAAGAGTCATTTACAGACAAAGACAGACACAGACATAAACGAGCATTAAGATATTTTTAAAACAGACGGTTCAATTTTGTATTATAATATTTGTGAAATTTTATATAATTAAAATATATATATATATATATGATTTAATATAAGTGTATATTTTGTAACATATTACAGCATTATTTGAAGATCTTTTGTGAATGTAAATCCATTCCCTAGTGATAAATAATAGTAGGTTATTGTATATGCAAAGAGTAATGCAGAGTGTACTATATGTACAATAGCCTTGAGTTTTCTTGTTAAAGAGTAGTTATGTATACTTTTATACATGTAAAAGTTATCAAAAAATAAAAAAACTTAATAGTTTAAGTAAAAAAGGTATGTTATACTCACAGTCTTTCTTTAATTGATTTACGATCTAGTTTGTCTTCAACTTTCTTAAAAGGTGAAGGGGTTCTAGATAAACTTTCTTGAGATACCTGCTGGATTAAAGTTAAATTATTTTTATTTGAACAAATCATTTATTACATTACCAAATTTAAATATTAGCAAATACCTTGGTCTTAGTGTTTTCTTTTTTTACTGGGGAAACTGTTCTTGAATCTTTAATAACACGTTCTTTGCTACGTGATTTTCCACTTCGTCTCCTCTAAATTATAAATTTTAAATAACTAATTATTTCTTAAAATATCAAAATTAAATAAATTTACAAATAGATGTCATAATTATTATACTAAAAAAACAATAGATAAAAAATGTATCAAAAATAAGATTAATCAAACAGAAAATAAATTTAAGTAATAAAAATTAATTGTATGCAATAAATAATATTACATAATAAACAAATCATTGTGGTCGAGCATGACAAGAATGCTATGATAGAACAATTGCTAGAACTTTGCCTTCTGTCTGTCTTCTTAGCCTTCAACAACCACCATCATCTCGAAACTAAATTCTAAAAATTAAATCTACCAACTACTGTTCCAAAATCATTAACAGAGGAAGAGAG
Organism: Sipha flava; assembly: GCF_003268045.1. Classification (NCBI taxonomy): domain Eukaryota; kingdom Metazoa; phylum Arthropoda; class Insecta; order Hemiptera; family Aphididae; genus Sipha; species Sipha flava. The sequence continues at coordinate 1,371,617 of NW_020273159.1, read as the reverse complement.
TTAATAGGCTTAGTTGTCAATGTTATCCTTCAAAAATTTAAAAAATAATAATATATAGACATAAATAGACTTTATAATTTGATGTAGTTAAAATTTAAAGCATAATAATATTTGTTACTTTGATTACTTGTTAAAATCAATAATATTAGGTTTAACATTTATAAATAAATAAAACTACAAGCAATACTATACATAATTTAAGGGAGTGATTATCAAATACTACTACATACTCTAGATTTTGAACGACTTCTTGAGCGCCTGCTACCTGATCTGGATTTCCTTTCAGGACTTCTTGATTTCCTAACCACAAAATAAAATCAATTTCAATTTTAGAAAAATGTCATTAAAAAATTTGTTATTACAAGTATAAGCATATTAAATTACCTTTTTCTGGGTGATGATTTTTCTTCTCTTTCCCTTTGCCTACGTCTATCACGTTCACGTTCTCTTTCACGAATTACTCTACCTCGTTCTCTGCGATCCCGTTCACGATCACGACGATTACGTTCTCTTTCTCTAGCACGTTCTCTTTCCCTATCTCTATAATATCGATCACGACTTTTTTCACGATATCGACTACGACTAAAACCACGCCTAGATGGACGTCTTGAACGAGAAGTGGAACGGTCTCGTCGATCCTACAAATATAAATTAAATCTATATTATATATTCTTTAGAAAAGCATATTAATTGAATGCCATATAATTTTAACACTTGGTAATGAAACAATATAGATTATATATTATTGATAAGTTAAACAAGGTTTTTATCTAACAGAAAATTCATTACTATTGTTTAGTGTTTAAAAATATATTCAGCTGCAAAAAAAAAAAAAAAATAAATCAAAGTAGTTTTATCACAGAGCTCATATAAAAGAGGACACTATTCAACTAAATCAAGTACATATGGAAAATAATTGATAATTTTAGAGATACAGATATTAAATTTCAATATTTATTATTTAGTACAAAAATCAATAGAAACTTATTTTATTTTAACTACATATAAATACTAAATAAAACTGTCATGTTTAATGTTTATTAGTTTTTCTAATACTTCGGGTCAGACCACAAAATCATCATTAAGAATTTTAATTAAATAACTGAATAAATAATAAATCAAAATAGTTGAACTTAATATATGAGCTTGTTAAAAAAAATTAATCAAACTAGATGCTGATAGAGTTCAAAATTGAGCTCATGATATATTAAAATGCTACAAATTATTAAAAGATTTATTTAAATTGATTTCCAATTAATTATAGTAACATTTTTAAATAATTGATGTTTTTAATTTTTAACTATATTAATATTATACATTATAAACCTTTTTAAAAGAAAAAGATGACCCAAATTTGAAATTTCAATTAGATCTAATTTCCAAAACAATTATTATACCCATAATTAAAAAATTTAAGAAAATATAAAAACTCAAATTATTTCATTTTACAATAGAATTTAAATTATTAAAATAAATTCAATTATATACAGTAGAAACTCAATTAACCATCACCCTCTATTATCCTTCATCGCTATCGTTAATGATGCAGTCACAAACTTGTAGTGGCTCCTATCAAGCGTATACAATTTTTTTCTAATATCCAACATATGCGAAAAACATCACATGAATGAACAAATTGAATTATTTTTTATTGATTAAATCAGTGACTAACGAGTGTAAGACAGTCTTAGTGCTACATAAAATATAAATATTTCAGCTAAAAAAGCTTGAGCATAAAAATAAAAAAAAAAACAATTTTCTGTTAACCTAATAGGGAAGTTTCAACAATGACAGTTGATCGAGTTTCTACTGTATTAGAAAATCAATGATAATTTAACTTCAAGTAATTTTACTTTAAGTTTTCTAGTTAAGACATGAAATTACCCTTCTATCTGAGGATTTATCCTTATCTGATTCACTAGCTGATGAGTCATCTTTATTTGTTCGATACTGCCTTTTTTTCTGAATACTATTTTCCTTTTTCTGAATTTCAAAATTATCTTTTTTACGATCTAAAAAAAAAAAAAATCTTTTATAGTCATCTTATAAGTTTAACCCATATATATAGCAGATAAATACCAGGGCTAGGAGAAGAATTTGATGAAGAAGAACTATGGCTTGATGAAGAAGAACGCCGTTTTTTCTCTCTATGTTTACTAGTATCTCTAGATGAAGATCGTTCTTTAGGTTTTGATTTGTTGTAAGTATCAACAACTTTATCTTTTAATGGAGAAACTCTGTGAAATAAACAGGTATTTAATACTTGACTATAATTTTAATTCTTTAATGACCATCATTTTTAATTTCATGTATTGTAGAATCATGTAAATATTTTAATTATTAAAATTAAACTGTTTTAAACATAATTGCTTATATTCAATATACATGTTTTAAACAGTTAAAAACTTAACATATTAAAAATTGAAAATAAATGAAATAGATAATTGGAGTATGTTTTGGATATATCTAATTTGAATGAAATAAGCATTTTAATAAATTATATTTATATAAATTAAATATTTCTTAGATAGTTAAATTATCTAATTAATAAACTTACGAGGTCTTTGAATTATTTATTTTTTCTTCGTTTACCACAGTAACATCATTTTTAGGTGAGCAACTATGACTTTTTTCTTTTTTAGCCGGAGACGTATGTCCATTACTAACAAGTTTTCCTTTAGATTTTGAGCGAGAACTAAATAAATATAAATTAAAAATAGTCCAAAATTCATAAATAGATATTCGTATAAAACCTTTTTCAATTTAGATAGAAATTAAATTAATACTTACTCTCTTTTAGTATGTTTTTCTCGTGCTTTGTCTGAATCGTGGTCTTTATATTTATCTTTTTCTCTTTCTTTATCACGCTTATCACGATGACGATCTCTTGACCTGCTACGTCGATCTCGTGTATGTGACCTACTGCGACTTTTCCTTCTACAAAAATTTAAAATACAACCATGTCTAAAAAATGTTGACCATTTTTGTTAGTAAAAGTACATAAGTTAATGTAATTTAGAAATTTTTGATGATTCTCATAACCTTTTCTAACTAACTAACTAACCATTTCAACAGACTACAGCTGCTACTCAAGATGAAGTTATATGATATTTCAAAGCATGATCACAACCAACATAATGGACAAAACTTCAAACAATTCATAAAATATAATGAATAATTTGAATCATAATTTGTTTAAAATAAAAATAAAATTTTAACTCTAACTGAATATAAATAACCTTTACAATTTCTTTTTCATCTTACTGTTTTCAATCATAAATAATTTGATAATAACAAAATACAAAAATTTTGAAATTGTCATAAGTTGAGCAAATTGTTGTTTTATTTCAACTATTTGAGATAAGAAATAGTTTAATTATAAAAAAATTAGATCTATAAGAATCTAGTGTTAACCTGGTGTTAGTCGCACTTGTGTATATTACGTCATTCGTCGCACCGCGGTCCTTTTGACCGTGTTATAATTTTCTAGAATATAATTATAAAAAACGTTGTTTCATACACGTTTAGTAATTTTATTAAGACAAATTAATTTTCATACAACTTTAATAAATTATAATTTTATTTACAAAGCAAAAAAAATCAAAACTGATAGTTACTTCCTTACATATAAATTGGGTAGCTAATTTAAAAAAGCAATGTACGAGTTTTATTTAAATTTGTATACTGTATATTATATATGTATGAGTAACTTAAATTAGTAAATAAAATAAATAATAATATAAATAAAGTCCAGAAATGTTAGTTTAATAATAACCTAACCGGCAATTTTAGTTGTAATAATAAAAATAATAACATCACTAGTCGCGATTTGGTCAAAATAACCGCTATTAATGATATACCACATTAATCTTAATTTATTCTATATATACGAAATTAAGTATACTTGGAATATTATAATATCATTTTTAATAACATTATTGAAAGGTATATAGAGTATCAAAGGTTAAAATATAAAACATAAATGTTTTATTAAACATGTAAAAAAAGTGCGGTCATTTTGACCATAGCACAACTAACGCTGGGTTAAAAAGGTACAATAAAAAATAATGGTTACCATAAAAAAAAAAAAAAAAAATGCAAGTTGTGTTATGCATGCACATACTGATGAGGTTGTCATAAAAAAAAGTATTTTAGTGTTTTCTATCATCTCCAAAAAAACCCCATTTCATTAATCAGACGTCACCATACAGAAATATTTTAGGCAACCACTAGAGTGAAACACATTGTGGATCCAAATGTTATTAAAATAATATTTATAATAAGATAAACAAAGTTTCTGCTTGTCTGAAATTAAGCTTTATTAAAATCTCAGTTATTTATTCTCCGGTAGCTAATCAGACAAAAAAATACTACTGTTCTTCAATACACTTTAAATCATTGACAATGAAATTTTCAGATAAAAGCAATAATATTATATATTTTCTTTATATGTATTTTTCATTATTTATTTCCATTATTTTACCAGATTCAACAACATTTGGACTTAAAGACAAAAGTTATTATACTTAAAATTCAAAAAAATGCAGAATTAAAAAATGTATTACTATTTAGCATAGCCATAAAATATTAGAGCTACAATAAATTTTAAACTATATAAATAAAAAATATATTAATTATTAGATATTTTTTATACTAAAAATAATTATGAATTATAAAATAGAATGAAATGATTTATGCACCATACATTCTAAGTAGGAAATTGGATGTTATATATTTCCATCCAATGATTTATGTTCTTTGAACTATATACTAATTTAAGATTAATTTATGCACCCTAATATTAATTAATTGAATTAGTCATATTTTTAAAAGGTTTTTATGTTTGAACATTTTTTTTTTTACAAGTATTGACAGTTACTAAACATAAAGTAAAAATATTACCTTTCTCGTTCTTTCTTCCTTTCTTTTTCTCTATCTTCTTTGTCTTTTTCAAACTTCTTAAGCATATCTCCAACACGCTCTTGATCTTCCTATAATTTATTATAGTAACATTAATTTATCACAAAATGTAAATATTATATAATAATCAAATAACTAGATATAAATTATTTATAAAGAAAAAATACAGATGCAACAATTTACTAAACAAACTATTTTTACCATTTTCTTTTTAAGTTCTTCTTTCTTTTGCTCTATAAATTTAGGAGGAATACCAGATGGTGATTCTTGTGCAGATATAAGTAATTCCCACAAGTCTGTCATAAATACCCTAGCATTTTTTCCATTTAAAAAACCAGTAAGATTGATTTGCATTTTTCTTGGATCAGGGCACTAAATCAAAATTATTTTTCAATTAGAATTGAATTTAAGTTATAGAATAATCAATTTATCTCATTATACAGTATCTGCTTCCAACTGATTGTTTACAAATTCTTCAACAACATCATCTTCCATTCCTAGTAATTCAGTTATTCTTTTACCAATCCATGGTTTGATAGTATCTAGTTTTACTTTGTTCATATCAACCTTAAAAAGTATAATTGTTAAAATATTTTAAGATAGTTACTTGGAAAATATATATAATTTAAAATAATATATTTTTATAATACCTTAGCATTTAAAGATTCACTAAATTTCATTTGTTTCAATAGTTTTTTTTCCTTGTCACTGAACCTAGTATCCTGATCTGCACTAGTGCCCTTAAAATTAAATAATATGCCATAGAATAAATTTAATATCCAAATTAATGAAAAATAAATTGACAGTTAGATATTATTACAGAGTTTAAATTTTTAAATTTTTTTTTGATATGTTAAATAATGTTAGTTTTATATTCAATAGCATGAATCTAAAATACAAGTTGCAATCCTTAAGCTTTGATTTTCAGAATTTTATAAGATTCATCAACCATGACAACAACTGAATTTATTTTAAATAGTTCTAAATATATTAGCTTTGTTTTATATATTTTCTCATAAATTCATGTATAGTAGAACATCGATTATCTGGAATAATGGTAGAGTAGTGTTGAATAATGGTAGTGTTGAACACCACGGTTAATTGAGTATTTTTGTTATTAATTTTTTTATTTATTATTACATTTTATTTCAAGTACCTATATTATATAAATATATATTGCTATATTTTAAAATTATCAGGACTTAACATTAAAAGTAATCAGTCTTTCTTTTTTTGAATCAGAAATTAATTTTCTTAAATACATGACATCATGGAAGTCAACATTTTCAAATTTAGGATGATATCAACTACTTCCATAAGACTATTTATAATATAATCCACCCATTAATCATTTAACTAATATTATTTATCATCATTAACATTTGTCCAATATGATGCTTATGTGCATACTGTCTTTACTTATGATACATACATATATTCGGAAAAATGAGCATGGATAGTAACCATGAACACAGTAATGAACATATATTTTGCAGATTTTAATAAATGTAAAAAAAAAAAAGTATGGTCCCCAAAATCATTTGAAATTAATTAAGAAATAACTTTTTGAAAATTTTTTTATCTTAAACTTATATTTACTTTTAACATTACTAATAATAATTATATCTATAACTTATAATATATTGCACGTGTGTTTTTTTGAGTTATTATTTAATCTGGGGTTTATAATTGGGTTGAAGTATTAATATTTTGCTTAAATCCATTGTCAAAATATTATCAATATAGATTCAAAATGTCCTCAACTATAAGAATAATTAATATATTTAGTTTTTTTTTAAAAATGTAACTGAAAATGGTTCATTAATGGTGAATTTTTGTTTAAAAACTTAAAATCTTATTGAATGAATATATACTTCAGACATGCACGATTTTAATGTTAAATAACTAGAAAACTGGCTTGTAAATTGAATAAATCAAATGCGTACTTTGATACACAAACATAACAAAAATATTAACATTAATTTAATTGTTTTTTGTAGTTTTCCAAGATATTCAGATATGAGAAAGAACTTACTGTATACATAATGCTTCGGCTTCAAAACAACGGTAATAGTATAAACGAGTTGTTTTTTCAAACTATTGATTACATTTAATAACTATGAATAAATATTCACGAACTTTGTTGATGTTACACTTAAATGTAATATTCGCTTAAAATGACGTTCAGTACAACCGCATTAGAAAAACACATCATAACTCATAAAAAAAATAAATCGATTCTCATCGAACAAATCACATGACACATTAAACAATAAGGATTAACGTGATTCGCGAATACGGGAAACTCATAGTTCCAAGTAGGAGTCAGAGAAGCCGTGAAGCCTTTAGTCAGTTTATTTTATTGTAGGCTATAGCACCAAATAATTCATGGAGAAATAAAACTGTTGTATGCGGATACCAGCGCTACCAACACTACAACAATATGTAAATAATTTTATTTATTTATTTATTATAAACGGGTAATAACCCTTTTTGTGTGAGCAATATCAGGTTTACATTTTAAGTATTTTACTGTAAGAACTAAAATTAAAATAATAATAATGAAAATCCATTAAAAATAATAATAATTAGACAATGGTAATAAGCTAATATAAAACTATAAAAATTATTACATTTTTATGTTATATTTCCTAGATTTTATTTTACTTATTAAGAGTTTATTTTTATTGGTAAATTTTAATAATTTTATTTTAATTACATTATTATGATTTTTATACTTTTAATCTTTATTTACGTAGCCAGGGTGTTCTGAACACTACGCTGCTATAAGAGTGATCATAAATTTAGCCACATAGTACCACAGATTATATTAAACTTTTATATAATATGTGATGGTACCACAGATATGTATAATAGCATGTTATTATACATATCTGTGGATGATACCTTCCATACACTGAGATAAATAAGAATATACTGGAACACAGACTCATCATATTACTCTATGGGACTTGTCCATGTTCATATGTTGCGAAAAATTGGCCGTCTCAACTGCCGGGGGTCACCACCGTATGGCACGAATTTGAACTTCCATACAAATAACATTGAAAGACTACACACTTTAACTTAACATAACTTTGGGATAAATGGTCGTATTGCGTTAATTTTTGTTTCAACTTTTTTGTGTTAATGTGGACCCCAAATTTATATCTATCAAAAATAAAAATAAAAAATTATTTGAACAACATTTTTATTTTTTCATTAATAAAAATGTTGTTCATATATATATATATAAAGTTAGGTAATTAATACAAACATAATGTTCATTAATACATAAAAACATTTATAAATGTTTAAATAAAACTAATTTGGAAAGTTTAATCCTTAATGAAGATTTATTTTTTTGTACTTCACGAATATTGTACTTTTTTTGATAGTGACGTATTCTTATATTAATAAAATTTCTACGAATAGCTTTAAATAATGTATATTTATGACTAGGAGTACCAATATCAACATTGATAGGGTGGAATTCAGTAAAAAAAAAATTTTTTCTTTTAGTTAGTATGCTTTTCTTAGCACACTCAAAAATATTTAAGGATACATTTTTTTTCCTTTACAACAATTATTTGAAATGCTTTTTCTAAATGTTGAACAATCAAAGAAATTGCCTTTGAAACAATAAACAGTTTTCCTCTATTAACAGAAGAAGTAAACGTTAAACTGCATAAATATGATTAGATTGGTGGTAGCCCATAGATAATATATAATCATTTTTGTCATACTGGAAGGGAAGTAACGTGAAACACGACGGCTCGTTTTTACAGCCGAGTCCGCGCTCCAATATATTCTTATCTATTTTAGTACTTCCATATAGTATATTTATCGAGATAGATCATAGAGTAATTACTCTATAAGATAGATAAACAATACCATTGATTAAGTGTTTAATCAATGACAATACTGTCGATGTCCACTAAAGATCTGTACGGGCCATTTTTTTTCGGCTCAATCCGGCCCGAAACTTAAACTTACAAAATGCTCCCACTTAAGTCCGGTCCTCAATTTTTTTTTTGAAGTCCAACCTGACCGGGCCCGTTTGCAATATTTATTATTTGTTTTCATCAGTGATCTATTATTAAAAATATCACATACACTAATAATCAAAGTTGGGCGTTATTCGAATAAAATTTTATTTAGATGATTATTTAGATAACATTTTATTCGAATAAATTATTATTCGACTAATTTACAAATACAATTATTCGAATAAATTATTATTCGTCAAATTTTCAAATACAATTATTCGAATAAATTATTATTCGACTAATTTTCAAACATAATAATTCGAATAAATTATTATTCAACTAATTTTCAAACTCAATTATTCGAATAAATTATTATTCGACTAATTTTCAAACACAATTATCCGAATAAAAAATTATTTGAATAATTTTTGGAAAAATTTAAAAATATTGTATAATAAAAAACAAATATTGATTTATATAAGAAAGTAAAGAAATATGTATATAATAATATTTGAATATAAATAATATTTTATAATCATATTTCGTAAAAATATTACAACAATCATAAATAGTAGTAAATAATAATAACAAAAATGTCAATTAATTATTTTAGCAAAAATGAAAATAAATATAAAAAATGACCCTTTTATTTCAACATAGTGTGGCTCTCACGTGTTACGCAAGTAGCAATTACTTTATTTTTGTCCATTTTGGATTTTATTTTAAAAAACTTACCATCTAAAATAGACATACAGTTAAAGTCCGTCATTTCAGACACTTCAATATTATCCACGGATGACTCTTGTGTTGAAATTTTTGAATCTTCGCTACGTATATTCACAGAATTCATATTGAAATAAATTGATATTTTAGATTAAATTAAACACCCTATCACGCATTCATACACTCGCGGACTCGCGCACAGAACTAACGCGACAAATACGACACAAGTAATCATTAGACAATCTACATTTGATGAACATTTGATAAAACCACGTCTTCGATGTTTAGATATCATAAATTCAAACAAATAATTTTTATAGCTATATGCCCATATCTATCTAGTATCTTTATATTTTTGTGTAGAACTCTATATATTTGAACTTATAAATATGAAATACAACATTGAACATACGTAGTTAGTACATAGTATCAAAATATCTGAGACTATATAATATAGTACAGAAACTGGAGTAAACTAGTACTAGTGACAAACTAGAAGAATTATAATCATTATTTCATAACACATATTTAGTAATTAGTACTAACTACTACTATAAATACTAAGATAGGATAACTATGTTTAAAAATTATTCAAATAATATTATGATCACAAATTGTTCCAATAATATTGTTTCCAAATTATTCGAATACATTTTTATTCGAATAATTATCTAGATAAAATTTTGCCCAACTCTGCTAATAATATAGACATATTTTTATTATGATTTATAACAAACCTACTCCATCAGTTTGGAAAAATTTCCTTAAACGCCAATAATCGGCATTAGAATTGTACTCTTATGTTATATTTACGTAGTTTTATTTTTATCGGACTATTCCAAAGAAAGAAATACTACTATTCTACCCATAATCAATCCGCAATATTTATATTATGGCACGGCTCGGTCGAAGCCCGGTACGGGCCAGGTTGGGTATGGGCTGAGTCGGGCTAGTCCGGCCCGTGCAAATTTCTAATGTCCACATAAGTACTTAATTTCAATTATTATCAAGATTAAAATGAATATTCATCAGGAAATCGCTCATTTGGAAGATGTACTATATATCAAAGAAATAAAGATGAAAAAAACCAAAAGTTCCTGCTATAAGTGTGATATATTTATGTATAAAAATCATATGAAATTAGTTTGTGATTCATGTTTAGAAAGCGAAAAGTCTGATAATGAGTCTAGTAACACTGTTTGATTTTTGAAAGTATTTTTTAGTGATGGGCGGTCTTGAATAATTTGTACTATCGATTATTATTTGATTATTCATATATACTATCGAATAATATTATGCAAGACTAAATAATTAAAACTATCGAATAATCGATACCTTTGAATAACTCGAATAATCTGTAGTCTGTACTCTGTATTGTCGATAATTCTTCGCAGTGGCGTAGTTACGGGGAGGGTGTAAGGGATTTTCAACCTCCCATAGATTTTTTTTAGTGATATTTGATTATTATTTATTAATATTTACATATTTTAGTAAAATATTTCGATTTTACTATGATTAAGTATATATTAAAAATTGAGTAACAAAATAATTTTCATTAAATACGGGACATAATAATAATACCATTTTGAATGTCATATTATTAAATATGACCTCGTTTTAAGATGTACTAAGAACTAAATTATACTAAAGAAATTATTTTAAAAAATAAGATTTTTTACAATTTTAAAAGAAACAAATTTTATCATTTTTAATTGAAATGTAATAAATTTATACAATTATTTAAGATAAAATTATGATTTGAAGGGTTTAATTTGTTATTTTAATACAATGTTAGGTTTTAAAAAGTTAATTTCATCTTGTATGTTGTTAGTGTTTTATTTTATTATGGAACATATTTTATTTTATTTAAATTCATATTATTGTGATTATTTAGAGAAGTAAGATTTTGAAATAACTGAAAAAAAAAATGAAAAGGGGTTCATAGCTCCCGAAGGAAACATGATTTAGGTTGAAATAAAAAAAAATCCACGTTCTAAAAAGAAACATCCAAACAATTTAATTAAAATTTGAATATTTGAATATTAAATGAGTGTAATAATTTAAAATTGCTTTGGTTTTTTTTTTTTTTAATGTAATTTAACAGACGTTTATAATTATTAGTGAATTTTAGTCATATAATTTAAAAGTTTTAATATATTTAATATCAGATAAAAACTTATGAAATTTTTACTATTAAACATTTAATGTAGGTATAAAATTAAAAAAAAAAAAAAAAAAATGGAAAGAGGTCCATTATTCTCGAAGGAAATTTTATTTAGGTTGAAACAAATCCACGTTCTAAAAACAATAATAAAAAAAATTAAATTAAAATTTGAATATTTGAATATAAAATTAGTACAATAATTTAAAAATTATGTAATTTTTTTATAATCATTAATGTGATTTGTTAAGAGTTTATAATTATTGGTTATTGTATTTATAAAAAATAATTTATGTTTGACAAAAAAACCAAGTTATATATTTTGTTCAGTTTAATTATTACGCTCTCAAATACAATAAATACGATCATACTAAATAATATTTAGTAAATATGCAAAAACCACTGTGCGGAGCTCATTCTAGCGGATGCAACATAGATTAGTATAACCAATATACATTGGGATGCAATAAATACAAATCACATATTTTCGCTTCAGCCGGCTATGTTCGTTGTCCTCTCTCTATGTCTTCATGATTACCACAACATTTTGGATATGATAAGCTATAGATAAGTAGATAATATTCCATCAGAATACCATATATCCATATGACCACCCACTATAATCACTATTCATCACTGTATTATATTTATATATAGTGACCAGTGCAAGAATAGTGTTGTATTAATAAACTAATGAATCATTGATGAAAAATAATTGTTGACCTAGATATTTATGAATGTATTTTCATAATAGATTATTGAATTTAACTAAAATCGCACGGTTTAGTAATAAAATCAACATTATTGTAAGAACCATGAGTCAAGACGAGTCTGTTGATTACAAGGCCGATTTAAAAAAACGTTTGTCACCTATTCAGTATCATGTTACGCAAGAAAAAGGAACAGAAAGGTAACTATTTAAATTCATTTGAAAGTGTATACACAGTATTTAAATTGCATCATTTAATTTCAGAGCTTTTACTGGAAAATATAACAAAACTACTGAAGCTGGTTTGTACACTTGTGTAGTTTGCAATGAAGCATTATTTACTTCAGAAACAAAATTTGATTCCGGTTGTGGTTGGCCTGCGTTCAATGATGTTATTGATCAAAAAAAAGTGAAATTAACTTCTGATACTTCAAATGGTATGTTGAAAGGATTGTAAAAACGTCTATGGTGTTGGTAGATTATTTTGTGTATTGTCAGGAGATTGGAAACGCTGCTTAGTTAATAACATTTTTACTTCATCTAGTTACAATTGCTTGTTTTAAAAATAATTTTAAATTTCCTTAATATTAATTTACTATAAAAAGAGTGAATTATATATAGCTTGGTGTTGGTCAATGCAAATATTTTTATTTAAATATGCTAAATAATGTATTGCTGTTCTAAACATGAGAAAATATCTCTATAAGATTTTCTTTTGTTCATTTTTTTTTATTTCTTAGTATTTTAGTTAATAAACAAATATGGTATAATATGAGAACATGATTTAAAACTAAACAAGAAGTTTTATATAAGTATTATATTTTGTTAAAATTTTTTTTTTTTTTTTGTATGTATTATTAAATGATTTTAAATAAAAATCAACAATTAAACATTTCTTATTTAAACGAGTTATGTTAAGTATAATGCCTAATAGAAATAATTTACATTGTAGCTATTTTCTTTTAAAATATTATTTATTACATTACTAATTATGATTACTGTTAAATATAAAGTGTAATATATGTTGAACATTTTAATTTTTTTGATTCAGTGTACAGTCAAAATATTTTTAAGTATATAATTTTTATTCTCAGGGTCAATAAGAAAATATTTTTCCTAGACTAAATTTAAAATAGCACTACATATTATAAAAAAGTAATATCTTTACTCTAAGTTTAATCAAAAGAATAAATAGCAATCTTAAAAAGAGTTAGGATTCTATTAAATACAAACTTAAAAAAAAAAAAATGTAAATTATTAAAAATGGATCCTAGTGATAAATATATTCATAAAAAATTATGATTTTATTAAAGCGAATAATTTGATTTCATCAGAAACTAAAAATATATATAATTTTTTTTTTTCTTATACCATATTTTTAATTAAAAACCTTTTCATTTACATTAAATATCTAATGATACATTTTTCATTAGGGCTCATGCAAATTATTTACATAGAAGTATGTAAAAGAAATATTCATGCATTTTCTATTGCAAAATTCTTATAACAGTACAAATTGATTAATTTATATTTAAATAGTTGTATTCTTGATTGATATTAATCTACACAAAGCTTGGGTTTTTTTTATATGTTTTTGTTTCTTTAGTAGTTAATTTTATCATTTAACTACAATAAAAAATTACTTTCATAACTACTGATTTTCATTAAATTTTGATTATACCGTTGTTTCAAACAGTCGTTTTTCAGTGTATTAATGCTTTGGATTAGATTAGTAAATTTTTTTTTTACCATGGTAATAATTTGTGGTGTTGGCGGCGTTTCCTTGGTTCCTCAATTATACAAAACAATGCTGTCGCTTATGACGGTGATGGATACAGTTGGAGCAAATTTGCTGTTATTGATTACCAACCCAGGTATGATAAGAACTGAAGTGCAGTGTGGAAAATGTGATGCACATTTAGGACATGTTTTTAAAGACGGGCCACCACCAACAGGACGAAGATTTTGTATTAACAGTGCTTCAATGAATTTTCATCCACTAAAGCTTGACAAATAATAGTAAATGGTAATTTTTGTTTATCTTAAATATGATTTTAAATATTTTTTATTACAAAATTCATTGTTGTTATACACTATTAATGTATTTTTTTTTCAGAAATGAATTGAACTTATTATATTAGTTTATATTTTAGTTTTTCAACTTATATACTAATACACTACATTCATTTTTCTTAACAAGATGGATTGAGTCATTTTATTATCTGTTAAAACTTGTTTGTAGAAGCTTCAATATTTAACTTATGTTTCTCATGTGTAATAATTTAATTATAATTGATAAGCATCCATTAAAAATAAAAATAAATGTGTTTATTATAAGATAATTTTTATTTGGAATTTGATAAATGTTTGTAAACAATATAATGTTCTAATTATTTCCTCAAGAGAAAAAACAAATTTGTTGAATATATTTATACATGCTAAATTATAAAGACACTAAACGGTATGCAAATGTTACACATGCTAAAAAAAGTATATATATATATATATATATATATATATATATATTAATTATCACACACCCAAGAACAAAGAAACATGTCAGAGATCTTAGTTTTAAATTAATATTTTAAATAAAACAAATTCAGTGATCATAAAATAAAAATTAAATCTAAAACAATTTTTTGAATTTTTATGTATTGCACAGTATTTACATGACAATAATTTATATTAACTTAACATATAGCTATATATACTTATATATATTGCCTTTTATTTGTTTAATTGTTTATAATTATTAGGTTTCAACCAGTTTTTGCCATTAAAAGTAGATACAATAAGATACAATATAATTAATATTATTGGAATATATCTTGTAAAATGGTTTATATTTAAAAAGAAAATTATTGATAAGTGATACTGTATTACAAAGTAAACTGCAATTATGAAAGATGGAAGGAATGTTGTCCCTCAGAAGCAGCCATTTGTAATTTTTTCCTCATTATATCTATACTGGAGTAATCTGGTAGTTTGAGGTAGTTCACACATGTCATGACGGATGGTAAATAATCATCTGGATTATCATTATCTTCAAATATTCGTCTAACAATTGTCAATGCTGGAGAAAGTGATTTGAAACCTAGTCATCAAATAAGAATAGATTAAATAAACTAAATATTTAAATAAAAATTAAATTTATCATGAAAGTATAAAACGAGAACAAATATAAAACTGAAAGAAAGAGAAAATTCAATATTATAATTAAAGGAAATATTTACCTCCAACAGGAAGACGAGGAGCTCCAGTAACAAATCTCAAAAAGTCTCTTTGTTGCTGATTATCATATTCAGATAATATTTGAAAGAGAAAACCAATAGCTCTAGAATTTGCTGTATATCCATGATCTAAACGGCAAGATTCTGACAACATACGCACGTCCCAGTTTTTAGTTGTATTTATATGCCCACAAAATATTGCTTCTAACTCTTCTGGATAGAATAGTTGTCCAAGGCGTTTAAGAGAAAATACACTTTCAAAACCTTCTCTAAGACTTTCCATTTGCTTTGAAACACCTTCACGCAAAAACCAATGACAAACCAGCTGAAATTATAAAAATTTTCAATATACTCATATATACAAAATATAATTTTTAAATAACTATTTTCAAACATTTACCTCTATATATTTATCCAAATTTTCAATTGTAACATCTATATTTTGACCGTTCTTACGTAGTTCAACAGTGGAATGCCCAGGTAATGTAAAATTAAGTCCTAAGTCTTCAACTGAACATCCATCTAAAGTAATTTTACTAATCTGAAATTAAATATAAAATTTAGAAGTCATAATAATAGTAATAATAGAATATATTTAGCAGTATTATTTTCTATAATTATTTATAGTAAAATAACCTTTTCAGTTTTTTCTTCATCATTTAGAGATTCATCAATGAGGATTACTTTTCTTTCGAGTACTAATTGATGAAGTTTTGATAAAGTTTTGTACACATCAGGAACTATGTATGAAAGATCACTAAGAGAAAGATAATTTTCATGGCCTAATAACCAACGATACATGGTAATACTTAATGGTAAATCCAGCTGAAAGATTAAAATTAATAAATTATAAATAAATTAAGTCACTTAAATTTATATTATCTTACTAGTCTTGAATCCATAATAGCTTTAGCCATAAACTTTCCTAAGAACTTGAATTTTGATTTCATTTTTACTTGATGTGGAAGTTTTGTGGTTCGTGATATTGGATTAGGATAAAGTCCTTCAGGTGAATAAACATAAGAATCAGATTCAGACTTAGAAGGATTGTTCCATAATTCGAGATCAGCTTTTTGTAGCTCTTTTGAAACTAATGCATAAAATTCTAAAGTTGGGCCCAAACCAGTTCCCACCTGAAAAAAATTATTTCATAACATTTTTATAACGAATTATGTCAAATAATGATTACTTCATCTTCGTATTGAATTTCTAATAAAGCTCGTGAAGTAGCATTTTCAGATATCACAGCTTCAGCTTGAGAAAGTATGTTAGACCTAGTAACCGAACGTTTACGTCTATCTAGACGTGGTGCAACACGTTCATGCATGTCACCATTGGTATTATTTCCAGCACCTTGAAGCTCTGAACTGGAGTCAAGTAAACGTTGTAATGCACGGTCTCGGTCAAATACAGTTGCATAAAATAACAATTGTCGAGTTTCAAATGGCAATAAGAATGCACTGAAAATCATAAAAAATATACATGAATCATATGGAAGAAATAATTGATTTATACTGCTTTATTTAATTTACCATGCAGAAGCAACCTGTTGAAGCCAACCCGGTAGATTTCCGGTCATAATAACTAATGGATCTTGAAGTTGTCTATTTGCTTTTGCTGATATTTTAACATTTATAAATTCCTACAACAATTTAATACAAACATAATATAAGTATATATTTTCTTCATTTGATCACTTTTAATTATTAGTGGTTGGCCATTCATATTCTTCAAATATACATAAATTTATCTCCAATAAATTGATAAATTATATATTAATTTGAATTACATCTAGTTAGCCTTAGTAGTAAGACTAGTTGCCTTATTCACTTTTTTCTTATTTAATTTTCTATAATTTATTTATAGATTATTTGTTTACTTACGTTAAATGGTATGATAGAATTATTATGAAGTTGTGTTGGGTAAAGTGATGTCCAATACCTATTAATGGCATTCAAAACTCGTAAAAGGCTGAGTACAGGTAATGAAGGATCTTGAATCTGAACATAATCTGGCAATGAAAGTTGAAGATATGATTCAAGTGAAGACTTAACAGGAGATACTATCCCTTCTATAAAAAATAAAATTGTTGTATTAATTTATTAGTAATAATTATTTTAACTAGTGATAATAAAAAAATAAAAATAATAATATAAAAGATAACTTACCTAACCATAATTCATCTTTCACTCTTTTAGAGGCACTTTTATGAGTTCCAGATCTTCCTTTTTTACCAGAACTGCTAGTAGTAGGTTTAGGCGAATGTACTTCTGTATCTTCAGGTAAAGGCCTTAACACAATAATAATCAGTTATAAAAATAAGTAAATGATATTGCAGTATTGATATTTTAAGCTTTAAAAATATGTAATATTGAACAATGTACTGAGCAAAAGAAGTAGGTTCAATTTATAATGTTAGAACTTTTGGAGAAAAAAAACAACATATAGAGATTAAATGACTATTAAAAACTTATAATTCCTCAGTAAATTTATGATTAATACATGAAGAATAACCAAATACCTTATTTTAACATAATTTCAATTTTAATGCCGATAAAAAATATTAAGCAACTTTGTGTTAAAATTATAAAGAAAATCTTGGATCCAATTTTCAAACCTTAAGTAATAAATGGATAATTTATTAATTTTGAACTACATAAGTATTGTAAACTAACATAATTGTTGTCAAAATTTACAATTCAATCATTTATGTTTTTTTTATTTCTTTGTAATGAAACTAAATTTTGATTTATTAACCAGTAAGAGTTACGTACAAGGAATTTTGCTTTAAATTTTCAAGACTTATTGTCAAACCAAAATAATTTAATCAATAATTTACAAAAAAAAAAAAGGTATGAAAACATGAAGTGTTCAAATATCTAAAAAAAATCAAAAATCATAATCTTTAAAATTATAATATAAACTGTAAAAAGTTATAATATGAGTATTTTGAAAAAATTACTACTTTTTGCTATTTTTTTTTGATAAAAACAAAATCAAAAATTAAATTTTGTTAAAAATAGATGGGTCATACATAAATATTTAACTTTTCTTTTTAATACTTCTTATTAGTAACCTCTTCTAAATGTACCAACTAGACAAAATTTCTATTAAAAACCTATCACCCTTCAGAAATGTGATGATTGGAGCAATCTTTTTTGTCGAAATCGTGTATAAGTAGATATTAACACACAACAAAAACCAAATCATGGTAAAACTGATAGCTTTTTTAATTTCATTCAGAATCTAAAATAATTATGTTTTTAAAAACTGAATAGATAAAAAATGACTTCATATTATAGTATTAGTTGAGGTTACTGTTTTTTTAAATTGTATATGTACTTTTATTTACATAAAAATTGGAAAAATAAGAGCAATTTTTCATAAATTCAACAATTTCAAAAATTATGAAAATTAATTTTAGATTAATAAAATTTAAATATATTTAAGTTATCCATCAAAATAACTTTCTTCAATTTATTTTTTACCTGTAATATATTGTATGTGTTTGCACCCATATTCCAGCAGATCCCAATGGAAGTTCAGATTCATTATCAGTCTCCATATCACTACTTGTAGCATATTGACGAACAGCCTGGTATACAGTCATATTATAAGGAAGTACATGGTTTCCTATAAGAAATTGTAGTTTATGTCTAGCAGAACCTTGACCAATTACAACTGCCGCCTGAAAATATGACAAAAGAAAAAATAGTATGAAGAGTAAAATCTATGGCAGCAAAATATAATTCTTCTTAGTTTGAAAGACAAACCATAGATATATAATTAAATAATATATATTAAAATAAAATAAAATAAAATAAACTTACCAAAGTATCATCAATATCATCATCGGAATTGTCATCATCTGATTTAGATTGATTATTTTCTCTGATATGAGCAAATCCTCTTACCACTAAATATCTTTCAATTGCTTGAACCAAAGCTAATGGATCAATTTTAACAGTTCCACTCTTCCATTGTTTCAAATTATTACAGTCAGGATGTCTTTGTAATAAGCACTGAAATCAATAGATAGATAAAGAAGTTTTTAAATAATATTTTAAAAATGAATGCTTACTTTAAGTTGATGTGTATTGAAGAACTTTAAAGCACTATTTCCAGCACCAGTTGATAAATCATGAACTTTTACTGGAAATTGTTCCAACTGTGAGACACAACTTCCTAATTTTCCAATCAATGCAGAAAATGGCCGAGTATCCTTGTTATCATGAGTTTTTGGTGTAAATGGATCAAAAAGATTAAGCTAAAAATATATAAAATAAATATATGTAAGTTAATTTATAAACTATGAATATTTTTATAATTTCTTAAGCTAAAATATTTTTTTTTTGTAATTTACACAGGTACTTACTGGATATCCAGCAAATACATGTAAAAACTTTCGTAAACGTTCACTTCTATGATCCAATCCTAATGTTATTTCAGTTAAATATACAGTAAGTGATTTAATTAATCCACTATGATTTACTTCAAATGGTGATATATCTGAAGTGAGAACAATTTCTCTTAATTCTAAAAGAGCATTTATGTCTTCATTTTCCTAATTAATAACATAAATAAAATCGTAATATCATTTTAATTTTCAGTTGAATTTTTTAACAACTATTTACCTCATTTTGTAATTTACTAATAGCTTTTGTAAGACGCACTAAAATACTTTCAGATAATTCGTTTTCATTATACGTCTCTTTATCTTTTATACTCTTATCGTAAGTATTCAAAAAATGTTGTGCCCTTTCTTTTACCCACAATTTAGCCTTTTCTTTGTTTACTGTACTGATATTTGATGCTGCAGAGGTAGAAGTTGATCCATTGTTGCACATATTGGCATTTTTGTTTAATTCCTAAGAAATTACTAATTAATACAAAAATAAATATATAATTATAGTAACTTTAGAACACATACTTTAGAAAAAGCTCTCTCAGTACTTCGTAGGAGTCGTGCTGGATTCAAAGATGCTAAAAACCCTGAAGTCGATTTAAAATTAGAATTAGAAAAACGAGTTCTTGACGACGAATTAACACCAACTGCTCGTGAAGCAGTATTGCCTCCTTAAAATAATATTTAAACATACATTAAACTATTTTTAGTATTAATTTTAACATTATTTATTAATTTATCATCAATAAAATCATCATAAAGAAAATGTTATGATTATTACCTTTGGATATAAAAAATTCATGCAATGTTATTGCTTGAGCAGAAGTTGGTGAAAGATTATTACCACTGCTACTACTGCTAGCCATAGTTTGCACCTCATTTATTTCATTATCTTGATTTCCTTTTTTACGAGCAGCACTAGCAGATTGCCTTTTGTTGTGTTTTTTATTTCGCTTAAATACTTCAGACATCCGACTAAAATTTAAATACAATTAAAAATGTATGAAACAAGATCATAGATATAATTGCCATAGATTTAATATAATTTTATTTTTATTTTTAAATAATTGTTGTAGTTGTGCCCAAATTTATGCTGGTAAAATGTTTGCCATAAAATAAACTACATACTTTGTGGAACAACGTTGAGCTACTTGGGCTAAAACAGTTGCCTCTGGAATAATATTTGTTTCAACTACAGAGCTATTAGTTGTTGATTGAACTTCATTATTTCCATTTTCGACAGGAGTAGGACATTGAATAAAAGTATTATCTTAAAGTATATTTATTATTATTTAAACTAAGAGTACTCAATAAAATACAATTTTTTAAATAATACCATTTGGAGTATTTCTAGATGGTCCTGGTAATCCTTCTACTCCAACATTTGAAGTAGATGGTGAAGACTTAACGGATGTTTGAATATCAGTTTCAGCTAATTGTTTAACTTGATGCATAACCCCCTCACGAATGAAATGAGTTTCAAAAATTTGTGGTAGTTTTTGCATTAAAATTTCAGCCATTTGCATTGCACCAACAACAATACGTAAATCTTGAGAAGCCATCATACCAGCAATATGACTAGCAACCATTTGTTTTTGTGTTACTACCTTCTAAAATTACATTAAGTAATTTTAAATAATATAATTTTAATTAAATATCAATTAAAAGTCAATCATGATGAATATAATTTTCAAAACTACTTTTATCCTTATTTACAGTTTACGTTCATTTTTTAATGAAGATGGACAGTTACATGTATATACATTAAACGAGAGAAAATAATAAATAGGAATTTCAAGATATTTTACTTTGACAAAGCTTTTTTTTTTTTTTTATAATGGCTGTAATACTCTAGGTACAACACATAATGAAAGGGGCCAACTCAAAAATACAAAATAGCTTTTCACCAATATAAATTAGAATAAAGGTAGTTTTATATATTTATTTTAGTGATATATTTGTAATTTTTTTTTTTTACAAAGCACCTAAAATGAAATGTATTTCAATTACCAAAAGTAATTCTGCAGGAGAGTAATAAACCATACGCAATAATGCACGAAGACATTTATATCTGACTAAAGGACCAGCTGAACTGTTATAAACTTCATATAATATACTGAAAAGTAATCGTACAAATGATCCAGCAAGTTCATTTTCACTGAAAAAAAGACAGTTAAATATTAAAAATATTTTTGTTTATAAAAAAAACATTAATAGAAATAAAATAGAAGTTATTTTATTTAATATCTCTATTACTAAATATATATCTATTATAACTATTTTCTTTAAATAGTGACTGTTACATAGTTTTCAATAATTTGAGTTAATTTTGATATAGTACTGTAATATTTAAGTTATAACTTAAATTAAAAAAAAAAAAAAAAATTTAATATAAATGTATTACCCAAATGATGCAACTACTGTATCTACATCTGACGTGGATCGTGTTTGATGATTATTATTAAAAGAAGATGGAACTGTCAAGACTTTACGTTGAATAGGTCGTGTAGTACCAGTATCTTCATTAATTTGTCTCATAGAATGGAGATCAATTGTGTAAGGCGCATGACTTAATAAAACTTCATCTTCACCAGCTTGATGTGCAACCTAAACATAAAAACAATAAAAATTAGTCATAATTAATTCAAAAATCAACAATTTATTTTATACACATAATTAAGTTATTTTTATTGACCAAATATTTAATATATCATAGTAGTATAAAGGATAAGGTTTATTAAGACAAAAAAATATTTATATTTAAATACAGGGAAATCTCTTTGGCAAAGTTAAAATTTTAAAAATTATATTTATACCTCAATTATTCTTGAGTCTAATGATGTATAAGAATGCCACATAGATCTATCATCTCTCCATTGCCATTGTACCATCTGTTGAGAAGATCCTGATCCTGGAATAGCACCATAAATACCATGTCTATCAAGAAGGCTATCAACTGAAAATAGTCCATCAGCAGGCAATCGGGGCATAAGTTCACCAATAAGACATGTAACTTCATATAACTCTTGTGAACTTCTTGGAAGCAATTCAATCTATAAAAGTTATTATTAGGTATTAGGTATTAAATATTTAGTTATACTATGATATTCATAATACATACAATTTTGTTAGTTATTAATAATAATATATAAAAGAAAAGGTTTTATAATGTTAAAAAAATTTAAAAATTGAGTAATACAATACAGAATAATTTCAACACACCTGGGTAAGTTCTGGAGAAGGAGATCCAGTAAGAAGGTATCCTAGAGTTTCAGCTATATTATTCTTTAGTAAAGTTTGAGACAATTCTGGACAATTTGTACATAATGTTGACATCATTCTTAACACCATAATAAATGTACTTGTACTCATAACAGGAGGGGATGCCACAACCTAAATAATTAAATAAAAATACAATATATTTAACAGTATAATTATATACTATTATATGAATATATTACCAATTGCTGAAGATTAGTCAATAATTCATCACTTGCTATTTCTTTTAATTTATTAGGATCTGATTGAAAATTATCAACAAGACGACTAAATGCTAAACAAACACTTTCAACACTTTTCTTATCCTAATTTTAAACAAGAAATAATAAATATTTATTGTTTAATAAATGTATAAAAATATATCACGTACCTGTTGAGTTACACGACTTGATAGTAATGGTAATGACTTGAAAACATAATGAAATTCATCAGAATTCATGTTTTGACAACAGTTTGCAGTTATAGCTAATGCTGCTCGTTGGGCATTAATACTAAAGAAATCTATAAAAGTTAAACAAGCAGCCACACCGCTCTAAAAAATATAAAAATATATTTTAATTATCAACACATAAAATATTTAATATATGATAGTAACATAGAAATAGTTTCAAACAGTAAAATAACTTTGAATATTAAACAATTATTCATAAAGGGAGTTTTTTGGTTAGCTAAATACTGATAATTATTGATGTTATATATTATTGTTATATATATTATTACGATAGTGTGTTGTTAGTTTCCAGATGGGTGACAAGGCTATGCTCCTACATTCACTATGTGTTCTAAAGTCTATATTATTAAAACTATTTATAGAAAAAAAAGTCTATAAAAATCTACTACATTTCTGCTTTGTTCGCGACCATTGATATGAAACATCACAATGTCGTCATTATAATTATCTTTTCTTAAGCTTAGTGTGTTTCTATTGTTTTTATTAAAAAAAAAAAACCAATCTGTCTAAAAAAGTTCAAGCTTTCCAAAAATTATGATAAAATTTCGTTCCATAAAAAAAAGATTCTCACTAACTCAATTTTGATTAATTATTTAATTAGTTATGTAGGTAAAAATAAAATTTGTCTCTAGACAAAACCACACTTTTGACCGCAGTTCGGCAGGCCACTTATCGCCATTGTCTCGTGATAAACAGCCCTTCCATAATCAATATTTAATAGCCTCATCATACATAGCAACAAATTTAAAATAGTCCCATCTTTAATATCAAAAAAATTGCATACAGAGTGTGTCAAATCACTCTTCCACTTCCTCTATTCAATCCAATCGAAATGACTGAAATATTACTCCTATATTATCTAAAGTATTCATTAGCCATTTCACATCACCTAATGCTGCTAACACAAAAAACAACATTATGCATCGAAAAATCATTCCTCATTGTTCTCAAATGAGCTCGAAATTAACCAGTCACTAAACCTACGATATGGAATTAAAAACAGATCATATTGAAATTGCAATTCTTGCAAAAAACTTCCACCTCCAATATTTATTCGCATTGCCATTAATTTCAATTCATTGTGCGTTAATATTAAAGAAATAACCAAAGAAGAACAGTCACTTGCAAAAGCTCATTAAATGGTGTAAAACTCTTTACTCAATAACCTGAATCTTATTACTCCGTCATAAAATTTTTACAACACAATAAAAAAGATTTTCACACTTATCAGCTAACAAAAGAAAGGATATATTGCGTAGTAATAAGATATCTATATCACACTACCCTGTTAGAGGAAATAAAAAATTAATTAATCTTGGGCATATTTCCAGAAACATAACTAATGTTTTTCAACGCAAAATTAAAACTATTTCTACCTATATTTTTTTTATTGATTTGGAGCCTGTTCTCAATAACAAGGTTAAATTCTTATACTTTAAAACAATTAAAATTGAAAAGCCTTGTATAATTAAACAAACTATATAATGTCTTCGCTGCCAAGGGTTTGTTAAATAAAATTCTATTATAATCATTCTCCCAAATGTATATACAAACAAAATATTGTATGAAAAAAAAATTACACAGTATATAATATGATTTTCTCTAATAAAAAAAAAAAAGATTGAGTCACACATATTATACAATTAACTTACAGATTGTAATATAGAACGACCATGTCTTCTAGAAAGCATTTCTAAAGCAGACAGAGACTGTTCAGCCACATCCATACACTGGATCGCTTGCAGTTTATCCAACATAGCTGGAACAGCATCCAAAACAGCAGCTGATGAACGTGGAAGTGCTTCCATCATATATGTCAATGCACGACAAGCATGATTCATCTAGAAATAAAAATATAAGATAAGAAGTTATTTAGTATTATAATATACTAATAAAATACAAAAATCAGTATTTAGTTAGAGTATGACATTAGCTATATGCTATCTAGAAAAGCATTATATAATATATATTATTTATTATATTTTCATGCAAACAAATGAAAAAAAAAAAGAGTAAAAATATTTATAAATTAATTGAATATGTCAAAAAAAAATAAAATAAAAAAATAAATAAAAAAAATTCCTAAATAGACTGTCAAATCAGTGAATCTAATTGTTTATTATAAAATGTACTTCTTAACACAGACATTGATTAAATTGAAAAATGCCTACAACCATAATCTTTATTCAATAAAATATAAATTTATACCACCATGTTATGCAATAATCAATTAAATTTTTAATCAAATTAATAATTTAATGATTCTTAATAAGAACTAAATAAGTAGATTTTGAAAACTACATTCACATATAAAAATAATCATTATTTTCATTTTCAAACAAAAAATTATAAAAATTCAAAACAAAATACAATTTCACCAGGAATAGATTAAGAGGTCGTAAAATTATTGTTGAACCAAGTATAATCGCTATATAATACTGATGCATAACTGTGATATTTTTTGTATAAATTTAAAAATAAGTATGTAAATTTATATTTCAATAAAGATCGGTATCAAGTGATATATATATAACTGATAGATCATGTAAAAAAAAATTTAATTATAATTACAAAACTTCTAACACAATATGTAACATTTTTTATCTGAAAATATTGAAAAACACTCATAATTAAAAAGGAAAAATAACCGTTTATATGAAAATGTTTTTCTACATTTAAAAATTTTATACTGATAACATTATCAAATCATAGTAAACAAATTTACATTATCTTATTTTATTTTAAACAATAATGAAATATAATTTTAAATTATTTTTAAGATAATGTTTTTCCTTGAACAAACAAAATCTAATGAAAAATTAAAATACCAAAAAAAAGAAAAAAAATTAACTTACCATATCAAAATTGTGTTCCATAGAAAGTAGAACTATTAGTGCGGTGACTACAGGCTTTACTGGAAATCCAGTTAAAGTATCTTCATTGCCCATTACTAACATTTGGCACATTTCAATAACTGCTTGAAGTTGTTGCCCTTCATCTCCTGTAGCTTGCATTCCCTGTAGTAGTTGTTGAGCTTTAGATGCTAGAATAGCATTTAGAATATTAAATAATTATTTTGTTATGATTAGATAATTTTACATGAGTTTAATAAATATTTATATAATACATACTAGTAGAAGCAGCTCCCATGGATCGATTAAACAAATGATGCATACGAGGAGCTAGAGCTCCAAATAAATGAGGCGGTAATCCTCTCGATTCTAATAATGCTTGTAAACGTCCAACTTCACCTTCTTCTTCACTATCATGGCTAGTAGTTCCACTACTCCATGCAGTAGGCCCTTAAAAGAGTTTAAAGTTAATTTATAAACGTATTAAATAATTTAACTATTATATTAAAATAAATTACAGTTTACGCCACCTCCAGTAGCTTGTGTGCCAGAAGAAGAAGGATTAGTGATGGTTGTAGTGGATGATGATGTTGCCATGTCAGGAACATTAGTACTTATTGAACTAGACGTGGAAGGTAATAAATTTAGATTCTCGCTGCTTTCAGCTATTCCATCCCCTTCAACCACTCCTTCCATAGCCACTTCTACACCTTCCCTACCACTCGCTTTGGTATGACCGCGGCGACTATAAAAGCAAAAGTTATAATTTTATAAGACAATACACATTAACAAAATTATAATTAAGTAAAACATAAAATTATTATCAATACCTAGTACTGGCACAAGACCCCGTTGTTGGTCTTCCGCGTTTCCTACGCAACGATAAAGATGCGCGTAAATTATCTTCCTTATTTTTACTTGATGACGCACCTAACAAATATATAACAGAAATATTATAACTTGTCTAATAAAATTTTTTATTTAGTAAATAATAAAATAATTAAAAATAATAATTCGAAAATGTATTACATACCCAGTGTAGGGAGTTCTAATTTAGGACGTTTATTTGGTGAAGGTTCTATTTCTTGGATAGAAAGTTTGTTAGTTATAGTGCTTTCTTGAGAACGTAAAGATACTTTCGATTTGCTACGCAACGGATACCTATTTTCAGTAGGACTACTCCCTTTTGTTTTTTTTATAAAATAAATTAATAAATTATAAATGCCATTGTCTATAAATATAGGAAAATACTAGGTGTATTAACTAATATTGGAATGAGACAATATAAAGTATCTTATACAGACCTAGAAAATTATACATACAAGATTAAACCAAAACAAAAACATACATAAAAACATAAACATATATTTAAATAAAAGTTAAAATATAGTTCACAAAAAAATATTGTTTTATTTTTTAAGTATTTAATACAAAGTAAAAATAGGTCTACTTAATTTTCAAATATTTTGATTTAAAATAATTGTTATAAAATGAATATAATATAAACTGGTTATATAATTTTTAAACCAAAATATAATAGAAGTACAAGTAAAATTTTAATAATAAAAGGCATGTATTAAAAAACAAATTTAAACTAGAATACATGTTGAAGTTTTTTTATTTTCAGTTTATAAAAAAGTCTTACATTATTAATTATGCTCCTTGAAGAGTAGAAAAATTTAATTAAATTTGATTGTCTATAAATCAAAATTGAATAATAATTAATTTGTACCATTATAAAATATTTATTTTATTTTTTATATAAAGGAATAAGCTTTACGATAAAATATGTAATTTAATTATTTTAATCAATAAATAAATAGAGAAATCAAGTTTGTAAATCTCAAGGTATCAAAGTATACGTTTATAAACTTTGTTAATAATAATAATTGTAAAGCAAAGAAAAATTACTTAATTTAGGTGATTTTGACGATGTAGATTTTCTACTTGGTCCTGGTTCTTTTTGCTAAAAAAATATCAAAGAATAACATTTTAATACAATTTATATGGTGAAAGTTAATAGATAAGTATGTTAACAATTAAAATATAAATCTATATAACATTAAAATGAAGTTAATTGATATATAAAATTGTACATGAGATATTATAAGTATGCATGTATTCATAACAATATTAACCATGCATTAGTTGCGTTGTTTAATATCATATGGTAGTCACGCATCTACATATGTAGAACAATCACAAACATTTTGATTGCTCTACATGTGAAGAATTTTACAGAAAGCCTCACTCCAAAATTATAAGTTTTTAATAAAATAATAGTATTTAAAGGTATGTTAACATAGTGATCAGAAAATGTCAAAACCATCCAACATTAAATTATTATTGTTTAGCAATAGTAAAATTTACAACTGATGCAGGGTAAATAAAACAAATATGTATTAAAAATCCCAACAAAACTTTAAAGTATAAACATTTATTTATGGCTTAAATAATAATTTTAAGAGGTTTGTAAAATTTCATGTTTTTATAATTATTATTAGTCAATAATAATAATAATAATTATTACTAACTATTAATTATTTATTATTATAATTTATTACTTTTTTTTATTAATTATAATTAAATATAATTAAATATAATTTTTTTTTATAAATTGGTCAACTTACAATTAATAAACTAGAAATACTAGTTCGAGTATTTCTAGAACTTGATTTAATTTTACGACTATTTTGAACAGATACAGAAGATTCATTCACAATGCTGAAATATAATTAAAAATTTAAACATTTTGATAGATAAAAAAAAATGTTGATGGTACTTACGGTATTTCAGTACAAGATGTATTTACAACAGAATCTGATTCTTGATTATTTGTACTTTTTTTACTATCTTTACGAGAACCACTTCTGTATCTAGTATTTCCTTCTAT
Organism: Sipha flava; assembly: GCF_003268045.1. Classification (NCBI taxonomy): domain Eukaryota; kingdom Metazoa; phylum Arthropoda; class Insecta; order Hemiptera; family Aphididae; genus Sipha; species Sipha flava. The sequence goes on along the minus strand of NW_020273159.1, from coordinate 1,342,002 downwards.
ATTTCCCCTCCTATCATAAAAATCACCCATTAAAGCACAAATATAAAAGTACAAAAGTAATAAAAACAGTGGTAAATATTGTTACATTTCTGACCTGGTACTTATAGAAGACGCGTTACCAAACGCGGAACTAGCTTGTTCGGCCATAGACGTCACCTCCAAGCAATTTAATCATGCCACAATCAAATAACAATTTTCTATAATATAGTCACATTTATCAGTAAAGGAACTAATACAAATAATTTATGTAATTTATATATTGTAAACAAAAAATGTATGAATATTTTCAAAATAAATTAATTAATAAATGACAGTTCACCATTAAGGCTGATAAATGATCATGGTAGTTAACAATAACTACTCATCTTTAAAAACAAAATACCTATCCCTTCCCAGGACACTCACCAGAAAACCGGAAGTTAATCGTATTGGGAATGATAATGTATAAAGATTTATTGTAATGCACAGTATTCATAGTTTCTTATGAACCAATTAGTCCAGGTACAACGAATGAAAAGTGCCATTAATTCGATCATGTCGAACAACAAACAAAACTTGTATACTACACACTCTCAACTACACTGCCCAAAACGGACCAACGTCATGAAAAGACAATGGAAAAACAAGATTGATTCAACAGCTGTTAAATCATATGAACATGCGCATGCGTAATGATGACAATAATGGATATACCGAGCTAATACCACAGATACCTGAAGTAGTTACCACAACATTAAATTTAGGTTAAGTTGTGAAAAACCAAAATCATATATTATTACTATGTATTTACTGCAATATTCTTCAACATTCAACATATCAGATGTCAGATAATCAAAAAGACAAATTATATTACAATACATATCGGAAGATCTTACATGGTACAGTCCATCTTTTTCATATTATTTACTTATATTATTAATTAGTAGTTAAAACTGTCAGCGATTACTCCAATTTGATAAATTTGTATAGTTTCACATTAATTATCATTCGAATGTATTAACAAAACATTCAAAATAAATGTTATATATATATACGTTATGTTATTAGGTAAACATAGATTATTATAAATCAAAAAATAGTTCCATTGATATTCTATTATCTAAGGAAAATGGAAGGAAAAAAGCAAATTGATTTAAAAAAAGAATTTGGTCATTATGCTACAAAATACAAAAGTTTAAACCCGTTCAATGAAATTGATTCAAAAAAGCTTCTTAAAGAAAGATACAAGCTAAATTTAGAAGACACCAAACCACTAGAGGATGAAGAGCCAATTAAAACTGTAACTGTTGACTTATTTAAACAAATACCCCAACTAGAGGATATAAATTTAACCAAATCGGATCCTTTGTGTAATATGCCGAAGCTTTCTGAAAAAGAAGCAGTACGGAGAGTTCGAAACAAATTTATAAGATTGCAATTGTTGTATGCACAGGAATACAGGTATATATTAATAAATTTAACTAAAATTGTATAATTTAAAACCATTAATAACCAAAAAAATCAATTTTTTTTTATTTAGATATTTATTATTCAAGTATCGAATAAAACGTAGAGAATATTTGTTAAATAAAAAATGTGATTCTGAATCATATGGACAATTAAATAAAACAAAATGGACCAATGATGAAGAATATGCCAAATTTCGCTACCTTAAATTATTAGAACACTATCAAAAAATAGAAATAGGACAAGAAGCAGTAGTATTTAAGTCAGCAATGGATAGAAAAATAAGAGCAACTTCATTATTAAATAATAAAGGAAAATCACACCCTCCACATTGTACATTTGTTGAAATGGGAATAAAATGTACTGGAAAAATGATACCTAAGAGTAAATTTTGTAAAAAACATGTACTTAAAGATCCTAAACAAGTTTTATTCAGAGCTTGCAATATTCTTCAAAGTGATAACATTTGCCAAGAGCCAATTGTTAATTTTGACAATAAATCTACATGTATCTTACATGAAAAATTACCGATGCTTCGAGATTAAGTATAAAATAAGAATATTATCATATAAAAAAATACCTATCTAAATTTAGACTGTATTTAAAGATTTTTGACAACAAATAATATTGTAATTGTGTTTAAGTACTAAAGCTGTAAATGATGTACAATTTATGTATGGTAAAGTATATTTATGTTTTTATATTGCCATGTATTTTTTTCTTTTAAAATTTATACATTTATTTTGAATTATAATCAATAGTCTTTTATATATTTTTAAATCTTTATCAAACTAGAAAAAAAAATTATTCAAAGTAAAAATTCACTCTTAATAATAATGAAAAAAGTACTTAAAATTTAAATGTTTATATATCAAAAGATACTTTTAAAATGTATTGATTATATTTTAAAAAAGTAATGGAATAATTTTCTTTTCTTACTGGCTAACTTAGTAGAAAACCAAATTATACTACATATGAATACTGCCAACCATAATTTTTCTCTTATTTAAACTAATGGTTTCCCCATTAGTCAGTTAGATTTCAGCTTAGTTGTAGTTACTAATTATATACATATTCATCCATTGTTATCTTATTGCTTAGAATCATCATATTTATATAAATAAAAATATTAATAAAAATACTTTTCTATTATATGAAATTAATTATTATTATAACTCTTTTTACTGAAACATAGTTTTTAATAAAAGATTTGATAAACAACTTATGTGTTCATTAAATATAAGTAGTAGCTATTTTGTATTTTAATAATATTATATTATTTAAACAATATAATCCTTAAATATAAGGAAACATTAATTTTAAATTTAAAACAAATCATAACCAGAAGTTTAGTTGAATCTTATTTCTGCAACTTTAAGAAAAACAACTTGAGTTATTTAAAAATATATAGAAATACTTGTATATAATTATTTTACTTATATCATAATGGACATGAGAATTGGCAACATAATTTTGCTTGAATATGATTATACACTTTTTACCTATTTGAGAGGTTAAATGTAATGTTCTACTCATTTGATATCACACAAATTTCTTATTAAAAAATAAAAAAATTCTTGTATTATATACATATTATGCAAGTATAAAATAATAAAAGTACAATTTATTCCTAATTGAAAAATAGCAAAAATAACCTATTGGTGCAAAAAAAATGTAATCAGAATTGGTAATTTATACTCTATAACATAAAAAAGCTAAAAAAAAACAACACTTTATGGTTTTGAAACAATAATTTTCATGGATTTCAAAAAATGATCTATTAGAATATAATATAAATAGTTGAACAAATTGAATGTAAACATTATTATTTTGTATTCACTACTAAATAAATTGATTCCCTAGTTAGCAGTTTTTCATACATAATTTTAAGATAATTTTATAAATCCTACTGAAATAATATAATTGTTTATTTTTTAAAAAAAAATTTACTATTTACATATGCTTACGAATATTTTAAAAAATGTATAGTTGCTATAAATGTCTTTAATAAGTATTTTTAACTAAACTAAATTTCAATAAAATAAATACAGGAAGAACAGAATACTATTAAGATTTTTTTCTGGATAATGTTGTAAATATAGTTAAAAAATATAAAAGTAACATATTAAAAATGATCTAGGATACATTAGGAGAGCATAAATTAATTAATGAATAGTACAATATTGCTTATTGCATTATATAATTACCTGCGAATATCAATGGAGCAAGTGTTAAGGATTACTGGAACCAATAATAAGTATTAAAAATGATCAACAAAATAAGTAGTTTAATTACTTATTCAGTTGAAATGTTCAATGTTTTTAATTACAAACCACAGACTAAGATAATAACATGGAGTAGTAGTAGTTAACTAATGTTATCCAATTTTCTTAATCTCTTAGTTGATTCAAAGGAAATATATAATCATAAATAACATTAAAATTATATATAAAATTGATAAATTATAAACATACCTATTATATTTAAATTATTTACATAGCGTAATTTAATTAGTTAATAATAATAATTGTTAATAAAAGTTGTTAGGTTATTTAGTTTATAACTATTATTATTATTACTCTGAGACTATTATTAAGTTTAAGTAAAAGTATTACATACCCATAATTAACAGGAATGATAAGACGTTTGATTAATTTGATAAACTTAGCTGATATTTGAATTATGTACTTCTAAAAAAAAATTGTATTTGCTTGAATAATTTATAAAAATAATACAATTTATGTACACAGTTTATTCTTTATGCATAATTTCATCACAACACACGCAATCATTCATAAGGAATTATTTAAATTAAAAAATAAAATATATTTGAATAATGATTAGGTTATCCTAATATATAATTGAACGACAAACTTTTTTTATATATAATGATTAGATAGGTTATCCTCTAATACAATTGAAAAAGATAAATAATCCACAAAAAATCATAATTGAGAACAATAGTTAGAAACTGTGATTAACCACCCTTTATTTACGTAAATGTTCTAATTAATTATCTTAATATTATTACTACCTATTTATTTACGTTTATGCTGAGTTTACCTATGATGTTTAACTATTATGCTAAGGTTACCTGATAAATTATATTACGAAAAAAGGACGTTATAAATATTTCTCATATTAAATAAAAAATAATAATTAAAAATTAAAACATAAAAGTAATATTAATACTCATCCTTCAAATCTACCTAATTAACATAGCGGATAATTACTAATGCTGATAATGAACAATGATGATAAATAAATGATAAAATAATAATATGAAAAAATAGCAGGTCGGCATGAGGATTTAAAACTTAGAAACCATGACTACTAGAATATTTAGAAAGGAAGGTTACTATCACAATAATTTATCAGTTATCAGTATGGTTATAGATAGTATCTATTTTCGTGTCCATCATAGCATAATAAGTTAATTGAGGGAACCCTTAATAAAAATTATGCTTACAAGAATCCTCTAAGAGACAAAATTTGAGACTGAAAGTTGTTAGTGATAATTTTAATATTGTACTTTTATTTAATAATATAGTTTAGTTTCATTATTTCTTTTAGTATCACCATATTAATATATTTTTTTGACATTAAAAATATAATTTTTCTTACTATAGACTACATATATTTTATTCAGTTCAATATTTAATTATAACTTATTATTGTTCTATTCAAATTGATTAATAATGTTATAAATTAATAAGATATACTCAAATGTTGAGTTAAATAAAATGTTTAGTTCTATTACCAACTATAAGTCTTTAGACATGTTTAATAAAAGAAGAATAATGTTTTACTTTTGTTTTCTTGTTTTATTAGTATTTTGGTTTGTTGGAATTCGAAGTAAAGGTGAATAGTATATGGTATTTAATTAAATTACTGATAATGTAAATTGAATCCTATTATTTATTTTTGTATTAGATGCATCTCGTTATCAAGATTTAAAACAGATATTGGAACACACTAAACAAGAAGTATGAATACTTATAAAAGTTACACGTTTAATATAATATCACTATACAATGTGTAAACGCTAATTGAGAACGCTTAATATCTTTGTGTAGAGATTTGTAATTTGAATTCTGTTTTTTAGTTGTATAAATGTATAGGTTCATAGAGTTGATAAAAGGATAATATTAAATAGTTAATTTAACTATATTATTCTAAAAAAAGCTTGACTTATCAAATAATAATTAATAATAAGTTAATCTAAATTGTTCTTAAACAATTTAAAATTGTATTTCCAATATTCATACACATTTTCTTTTTTATAAATATATTTTGCAGTAATTAATTAAAATCTTGTGTTTAATAGTACAAATCAATAATTTTTGTCATTTTTTAGTTAAAAATTAAATCTATAAATTACAATAATTTAAAAGAAAGATTTGAGAGTATATGTGATAAATGGCAACCAAATAATCCAGTTATATATGCAATAACACCTACTTACAAAAGACCTGTACAAAGAGCAGAACTAACAAGGTATATATGAACTCATACATTTCATTACAGTTTTTATATATACAAAAATATTTTAATGGTGTAGACTGTCCAACACTTTTCGTCTTATAAATAATTTTCACTGGATTATTGTCGAAGATTCCGAAATGAAAACATCACTTGTAGCTAATTTGCTTTTTAGAAGTCATTTAAATTATACACATTTAGCTATTGGAACACCTGTTGAATGGAAAAGAAAATTAAAAGTATTGACTTTCATTTAAATCATAATTTTTGATTTACAATAACAACATTTTTTTTAGGAACCTAAATGGAAAAAACCTAGAGGTGTAAAACAAAGAAATAAGGCATTAGAATGGTTAAGAAATAATAAAGCTAATGAAAATGATGAAGGCATTGTTTATTTTGCTGACGATGATAATACTTATAGTGTAGATTTATTTAATGAAGTAAAAAATGAGTTTTTAATTTAATATTTTTATTTTATCTATTATTATCTATTATTTTGTGTATATTTTTTCTATACATACATAGATACGAAAAGTTAAAGGTGTTGGTGTTTGGCCAGTTGGTCTTGTTGGTGGTCTTTTAGTAGAAAAACCATTGATAAATAGTAAGGGTAAAGTAATTGGATGGAATAGCGCATGGAGACCAGAACGACCATTTCCTGTTGATATGGCTGGTTTTGCTATAAATTTAAAATTGTTACGGAATCATTCAAATGCTGAATTTTCGTGGGACGTCAGTCGAGGTTACCAAGAAAGTGCCATACTTTCACAAGTAACTACTATAGACCAGTTGGAACCATTGGCAGACAATTGTACTAAAGTAAATTTGAAAATGTTGTATGTTATGATGTTATAATATTATTTCTTATTTATATTATTTATAATTCTAGGTATATGTATGGCATACCAGAACTGAAGAACCAATATTAAAAGCTGAAGAAAAGCTGAAAAATCGTGGGTTAAGGTCAGATATGAATATTGAAGTTTAAAGTCTAAATAAAGTAAAACAAATACTTAAAATAACCTAAACATTGTTACTCTCTATTTTACACGTCATGACATGGCATTAATCTCAAATATTTAATAGTACTTGGGTTACAAGATTTTTTGGTCCCTAATTTCCCCTTATTTTCAACTATTTTTTTTATGATGAACAGTTTCTCAATCAACATAATATTTTCATAATATTGTTATTATTATTGTTGGCATACATTCCATACTATTCTTAGTATATTTTCTTATTTTATTTTTATAAATTGTCTACTTTCTAACCTTTTTTTAGGTTAAATCAAATGAAAATTTACTATCAAAATATTATAATTTGTAATGATAAAAATATTTATATGACCTAAGTATCAGAAAATGTCTGCTGCAAGATTGTATCCATAGTGTTTAGTGACAAATATGGTACTGATTCTCTATCCTAAAGGGACAATAAATGACATCAATCAAATCTTTTTTTTATACTCACAAGGTTATCTTACTAATCACCTCTTCTTTTTTGGTTTCCTTCATCTTGCTTTCCTACCTTTATTTTCAAAATAATTTTTTTTTTCTATTATATAATTTGATTTTCTAATTTAACAGTTATTTTTCATATAACTAAATATATTTTTTTCATTTTAAGTCTTATTTCATCATATTAGGGATAGAATGTATATGAATACTTCAATGTAATTTTTATGATTCACGATTTAGACACATGTTGCGCCATAGGTATTTATGTATAATTTATTTTATTAAAACAAAATATAGGCTCTAAAAAAATATATCATACAATTTAATTCAATTTAATGGTAAAAAAAACTATTAAGGAAAACAATAAGTATTTCTGAGTTTAATTTTAACTAAATTAATATATATAATATTATAATATATATTATTTTAGATAATATTTATATAACTATGTTAAGATTAGGTCAATAAAGCCATTTTTAATATTTGTTTTATGAGATAAAAAAACTGAATTCATTGCATAAAAAAAACATGACTGTGCTGTAGACTTATTTTTTGAAATTATATTCCAATAAATTTAAACTTTCCTTCAGATAGCATAGATATTTTTGAAAAATCGGTGGTACTCTATCTGTTTTTGAGACTTTGATGAGACTGAACTTAAACATTATTTTATTATTATTATTATTGTTAAATTCACAATAAAAAGTTTTACAATTGTATCTACAAATAATTTCTGAAACCAACCTTTATAAGATGTTTCATTGCAAAGATAATAAATACCAAATTATTTATTAATATTTAATTTAAATTATAAAATACCTATACTTTTGATATAAGAAACTTGTACCATATAACTGTATAAGATTAAATAAGCTTAAAACCAATACATTATTTTAATATATTTATATAAAATAGAATGGAAGTATAAATAAAAGTTTAAGTTACAACTAATTTATTATGCAATTAATATTGTAAAAAAAAAAAATAAAAAAAACTGAAATTAAATAAATTCTCCCTCTGTAATTTAAATTTATTATATTATTATAAATTTTGTTTCAAAAATCAAGGTTATTTATATTATTTAGTTTAATATTTGTTTGCTATAAAGTAATTTATTAAATATATATGATTTTATAAATACATTATTTTTTTAAAAACATCAATACATGTACATTTTATTTACAATAAATAGTAAACTATTTATCAATGAAACATAGATAAAATAAACAGAGTTTATTTAATATTTTTGATATATTTATTTATTTTATTTTAAAGCTTAAAATTCAAATAATTAAAATGACATTTTATTCTTTTGTCTGATTATATTCTATTCAGTAAAATTTTGATCAATGTTGTTTATGATATATAAATATCAAGAGTTATTTTGTGTTATTGTTTGTTTTATCTGATCTACTCTAAATTCCAAAACCTTGTACTTAGATTTGCTTTTTTATGTATAGTTTTTTAAAAATGTATATATTAATTTATGTTAAATGAATTGAACCGTTTTACATGCTCAAGGTATTTATTATAAATCACAATTATTATAAATACTGTGATATTTCTGAAAGGTAATTGAAAACATACTGCATTCTATTTTATCCAGTTGTTTTTATTTTTGGATAAAATATTTTTTTAAAGAACACTTGTAATTTTTCTTTTCTTTTTTTTTTTTGATACATTTTAAGTTTTTTATTTTATTTAGTTTTACTAAAATATATTATTGCAAATAATAATGTCATAATTCACTTTTACTATATATATATATATATATATAGTATATAATTTAAAACAATTTTGAATACATTTAATTTACCTTACATATGCGAAGAATATGCTATGTCTGTAATAAGTATATAGTCTTGTTATGTATAACGTAATTAATTTAAACCTTTCAATCCCAAACATCAATTCTTAAAAATATTATTTTTATTAATTAGAATTGTACACTATTAACAATTTTATGATTTAGTATCTATTAGGTTTTATTATATTATAATATGTTTATAATATATATATATATATATGTATTGGAATAGTAGTTTTTAAATATTATTCACCAGAAAACTACCAAATGATGTATTAATTATTCTTATATAGCTTATTTTGTATAGTATGTTTATTTAAAGTATTTATTTAATTTTATGTTTAAATAAATTTGTTATTAAAATCAAACGTACACCTTTAAATCTTGAACAAATTAAAAATATTATCTTTATCTAATTTTAATAATTTAATAAAATAATATAAGAACATTTGTAATTTTTTATTAAATAAATATATTTGTATCATTATTAAACTTATAATTTTTTCTCATAGAAAGCCTGAAGTGGTGTTTCTATTTTGGCTATCATTTCCTATTTTGTAGTATTATTTAAAATAAATGTTTTTTAAATATATATCTATCTTCATACTTTAGAATAGAACTATAGTATAGATTTATTTAATTTATACTTAAACTCCTGAGATGTTCATAGTTGTGGCTTATTGTTAATTAAATGGTACTGTTACAGTTTCTGTATATTTTGTCTGGACAGTCTGGGCAAAAGAGTAGTTGGATTAAATAAAAATACCCATGTAATATCATGGTTATAATTACATTAGTGGTAAAAACATATTAAAGTAACACATAAAGTATAAGAAGAATTATATATGTTTATTCATACTATATATCGATAAAACATATTAAGTTTTTTTTTATTAAAATAATTATTATTACAACCTTTTGATCTGTGTATTTTGGGTAATTTTTCCAACTTCTAATATCATGCTCAAATTATACCAATGTTTATGGCTGTGATATTATAATATGTAGGTAAGAAGTTAATACAATAATTAGTGGGTATATATATATACATAAATATATACCTATTAATATATAATTTATTATATATATGTATATATATATATAAAATCAATAAATAAATTAAAGTAGTACTGCAATTATATTCACACCATTAGGTAGTGTATTTGGGTTAATTTTTCAGAAAGCGCAAAATCTGTGATTTTGACATTGTCATAATGTTCACTATTCTAAAAATATAAAATATTTTAATCTATAAGAAACTGTGATTAAAGATGTACTTTTAATAATTACTTATAATTATAGTTATATATTATAATTAGCTGAATTACCCAGTTTTGCCCTTTTCTAGTTTTTGCTTTTTCTACATTAAATTCTTAATTTTTTTAATTTACTTAATTTGATCAAGTGATAAATAGTAATAGGTGCTGAATTACTAATAAAATATAATAATAATAGTAATAATTATATTTAAAAATGATTCTAATGATTCTATAGTTGTAATTATAATTTGTATAGTTTTATTTAATTTATAAATATTTATAAATTATTCTATACTGAGTTATTCATTTTTCTAAAATGACTTAAATCAAAACCTCTTGGTATACCACATTCAGAGTTTTATTTTGTTGTGTATAAACATATAAATGGTTATGTCTTCCAGCTCTAGAAAATGCTACACACAATTGTCCATTTGAGAAACAGCTATTTTCCATATCTAAACCACAATAAATTAATCTATCCTTAAATAAATCTATCCTTGCGCTTTGTTTATTGTCATTGTAAAACACACTGAACTCTTATAGCTAAACTCTCTAACTCTTCTAAACTAAACTGGAAAATCGTTGAGGTATAATAGTAATTCCAGTAAAAATATTTTTTCTTCCTTAGCATATGCAATCAAAATTTTAGCTTCAATTATTAATTAATTACATTTTTTGTAAAATAGGTGACCTAGAGCCTAGATTTATAGCATAACCTTGGAGAATTAAAAATTCTCATAATATGATTGGAACTCCCGCCTTCAGTGATATTTTAATGAGGAGACACACCAAAATGTTTGTGAATTTAAGAACTCTGAAGAAAAATGTATCGATTCTTCTCTATCAACAATTGTATCGAGTAATTCATCACGATTATAACTGACATGAAGAATAAAATAAAATTGTGAATAATATATCATTCGTAGGAATATTTTGTAGATCCTTATGAAAAAAAAACCGTTAAATTATTTAAATGTTAAACTAAAAAACAGTAACCTTTAATACAATTCTACCTCTTCTTCCCTTCAGACAAAAAAAAAAAAATGAAAAATTGGGGAACTTGCTGATATTCAGAAAGATATTTGGAACAACTCTATGAAAAAAAAAAAATTGGAAAAATGTTAAATATTGTCGTCACAAAATGGTAACATAAAAAAGGCCTGTTCTTTTATATATAAATATATAAATATATAAGGATCATATAATTATAATTATTAGAATTACTTATAATAAAAATAAACTATTATCATAGAATACTGATTATTGATTATGATCATGGTGTAGAGAAAAATTCTGATATATACTTATATATCTTATAACTAGAGGTGGGATTTTCATGATTTTACATATTTTTTTTAGTATATGCAATTAAATGAAAATGAGATATCTTTACAATTTATGAAACACAAAATTCACAGAAAATTTATTTTGCAAAATAAAGCATATTTTAGGGGTTAGGAAATATTAAAAAATACGTGAAAGAATATTTTATAAGCATTTTTATTTTTGAAAGTTATTTTCATAAATATTTTTTTCGAAGAAAACAATTTATTATTATATTACTTATTAGTTGTCTTCACATCCATGCACGTATTACGTACATCGACATTTTGATAATATTAATCAACAAATACAATATTCAAAATGTGAGTTATTTTTATATCCTTCTAGGTTGTTATAAAAATTTATCATTAGATATTAGGGGTAATCTACGTAGGTTAAAATTGGCATTAAAATTAGGGATGGACATGAAATCCGAAGATCTGAATTATCCGAATTTATTAAAAAATAAAATTTAATAAAAGATAAATTTAAACCAAGTAATTTAATTTTTTTTCTTCAGAATATTGAAAGATTATTTGCATTTTTAAAGACATAAAACATTATATTTTAAGGATTTTAAGAGAATATAAATCCGACCTCTACTTATAAACTTAGAATTCTCTATACCGTGATTATAACTATAGATAATAGATTTTTCTTTATTATCTATAATTATTATAGAACGTAGTATTGATGTTAGAAATTTCTATTATAATTACAAAATTGAGCACCGTATTTGGTGGGAATGCATGATAGGCGAGTAGTTATAAGTATGAAATTAAACTTATAATTACAGATTCCGCAAAATTGTAAAAAAAAAAAATCCGATGGGGGAAATAATCCTATTATGCCCCCCAATTCTACGCCTCTAACTAACAATGACCACAACATTAAACACTGGTTAGAAATATATTAGATTTATAACTATTTTTTTTGTCAAATTTCGGGTATTAAATCTGTTCCACAATTCTTATGATGTACACATTATAGAAATTATGGAACAGAATTTAAATAGAAAATTTAACACAAATAATCTCAAAGTTATTGGATTTTTTTAGTTTTTTCTCCGATATGAAAAAATAAAACTGAAATAGAATTATACTTGTATATTATCTAGGATTTATTGTATGTATATATTTTTAATATTTTTAATTATATTTTTCTAAATATTTTTGTACTATGTCCTTATATTTGATTTATTGTATTTTTTTTAATTATAGTTTTTTTGATAAAAGATAGTACATTTTTATATTATGGCTTGAATTTGTTGAGAAAGTCTATATTTAACCCTACAATATTTTTTCTAAAATTTAAACACGCGAAAGATTTAGCAGAGCCGATTTTTTATTGAACGGTGTAATAAATATTGGATTGGTATTATTCATGATCATAAATATTTTAAGTTCAAACGGTTAGAAAAGTATATATATTTAGTTTGCCCATTCTCATTTTAATCCAAAAGCTTATAAAATTAAATAATTAACGAAATATACATTTAAATATTATTAAAGGATATAAAAAAATATATATGAAATAAATAATAATAAAAAAGATTCAGTGTTGTATAATATAATATTTATTTACAATATATATATTTTAATAGTTGAACACTGCAGTAACGAGCGCAATTAATATCACATTATAATTTATAATAATTAGGTATATAAGTAGATATAATAAGTAGGTATATATTTTACTTGCTATCACCATCACGTATGGCCGCTCAATATTATAAGGTCGTATGTATTTAAAAAAAAAAAAACATTTAATGTAGGTAATTAGATGCGTTGTCTGTTACATATGTTTTCTATATAATATATTAATGAAGGCATGAATATGGGGGGGGGGGCTTATCATCACTTCAATGTAGGAAACATTTTCTCGGATTCTCGAAAACCAGATTCATTCAGTGATCCAAAAAAAAAAAAAGTAGATGTATTATATCAATCCCATCCTGTATATTCAAATCGTATCATTAAATAGCTAGACGGTACAGTAACAGAATAATAAATATTGGATAATTTATTTGAGAATAAAACATTTCATGTTTGTATCAAACTCGTAATTTCGATGTTATTGGAGATATTTTCGAACAGTACTGAAATTTTGTTGAAAAACGCGTCGAAAGTCGTACTCAAGGAATCTAGAAATGTGGCAGGTCTTGCGTCTGCATGATGATTGCAGTACGATGGGTATAATATTAGAAAACGAATATGTGAAGTTAAGGACGACGAAGGGAAAGAAAATAAAGGACAATGGTGAAAGTGAACAAAGAACAACGTCGAAAAAGAAATCGTTCAAAGAAACCTCCAACTCCGTTTGCGTCGTCCGAAACTTACTGTGGTCAGGGTGCCGGTCGGTCTCGACACGGCTGGCTGTTTGTACTGGTTAACCACAACGGTCTTAAGCGGTAGTGGCGCTGTCATGCCGACGCCACCATTGCGATGAGACGTACGCATGTTCTGCGCAACCATGGTGATGACGTAGCCGCCGAATGCTAGGAACGAGAGGATAGTGAGCGACATTTGGAAAGCAGTCTGCACCGAACTGTCGGCCGATGGTCCTGGAGAGACGGCCAGCCGCCGCAAGGCCATGGCATTCGGCGCGGCCGCATTCTGTTCCGCCGTCTCTGTTGCCATGGTCATTCGCCGTACTGCTGGACAATCTGTAACACACGTGCAGCACGGACACGGATGTGCGTATTATTAATGCATCGGTACGAGGTGACGGCGTGCGAAATAATTTCTTTGAACGGCCTTCGATTTGGATTGTTCAGCAAAAGTTAACTCTTTAACAACCACCGTAGCGTGGGTCGAGAAAATTATTTTCTAAAACGCAATTTCGGTTTTCGGTACAATACGCGTTCAGCACAAAATTAATGCAATCTTTCATGGACACTTAGCGAATTCGAGTCCCGTATTACAAACCATAGAATAACTTAGTATAAATACTCTTAGTATGCACATTATATACTTGTACCGAATTGGACCGATTAGAATTTCATATGAACATTTTTAATTAAGGATCAAATCGTTTTCGGGACAATAACAGAATAAAAACAATTTTATATTAGTTCAAATTAGACAATATAATCAATGATGTTTGATGATGAATTTATATGATCCTCAATATGTCTAGTACATCGTTCGGGTGAACTTTTATGTATCTGTTCATGAAATTTATATGGACTAGTACGTTTTCGTTTCCATTTTTAAAGAAACATAGGACTTTCAGTTAAATCTATTTGGTATGATTAAAAATTTATTATACTGTCATATAATTTATTATATTATATTTATTATTTTTTTTTTTATCGGTAAGGTAACATATACCTATTTGTTTAATATAATCGATTATTGTTAATATTTCGATTTGATATTATTCTCATAATTTTAATGTTTATTCATTTTTTATTTAGGTTTCTATTTGAATTTTTTTTTAAATATAATTTACTTGATAAATATTAGGTTGTAGATGATAATATTGTGGGTTACATTTACTGTGAAATGATTCAGCCTCATTTGTAATACAATATAGTTGAATAGGTTTGTTAATTCCCTTTTATTCAATAATTTATAAATTCACCAAAACGATCGGTTAATTTCTTGTCCAAATTATATATGTTATACTCAAGTACATTTTGAGGACTTCGCCCAAATTAATGACGTCTATATATTAATGTATGAAAATTATCAAATACTTATAAATATAGTATAATTAAACTTACTTTTTTTCCTCAGTTCTTTTTTCATTTCCAACAATTTTTCCAACGGTAATGCTTCCAAGTCCATGAATTTTCTGTTTAAAATATTTTCTTCCTCAGTTCCGTTTGAATAACAGATCAACGAAAAACTTAATGCTATAAGTAATATATTCATGGTTGAAGCTTCCAAGTTTTGTATACCTTCAATAAGATATATGTTTATACGAGTGCTCGCTGTCGAGAAATGATATTATAAATCTCAAACTATATTTTACATTGTAGACTTGCCGTAAATAATTGCCAACCGTGTTTTGCACTATATGATCAACATTTGTGTCACTTAAGTGACAGTGATGTGTTATATATGTGACCTAGTTCTCTAATTATTGTAAATTAATGTACAAAGTAAAGACAAAATTAATTAAAAATTTAAAACTAATCATATAAAAAGTCATGAGCTGTTAATTATTTTTTCAAATTCAAATAAATTACATACTAAAAATCCATGTGTTTATAGTTGTTAACGTGACTATTCGATATTCGTTAACGATAGTGAATGTCCGCCAATAGAGTTATCTAATGGAATCCCTATGATATAGTTCGATATATCTCCGAACTAGATATTTTAAAGTTCCCTGTAATTAATGTTTATAGCTCAGTTTCGAGATTTGAACGTCTCGGAGGATTTCTATAGAATGTTTGTTACAGAATATATGTATTCAGAATATTTTCGGTAATATGTATAAGAAAACATTAACGTTCTAATGTTAACGTGCAAAATCAATGAAAAATAAACCATTTAAATTAAATAGTAACGAAGAAAAAAAATGGAGATCTTATTAAAACGAAAATCAATCTTGATATTGATTTATAGCATTGCTACTATTATGTGTATCCTAAGGAATCGTACCTTAACTATGATGATTCGAACATGCTAAAATAAATTATGAAGTTAAGTTATTTTGTGTAACATATTCTACTAACATCTAAACATATAAATAAAACTATCTATAACCAATATACTTCGAGTATGTATGTATATATATATATATATATATATATATATATATATATATATATATATAGTATATTTATAAAACATAAGCTATTTAACGTATTTATTAATATCTAAAATTATAGTCTTTATAGAATACATTTTATGTATTTTAGCAGCTGGGACCAAATGGTTGTTAGGCGTTAAACCATTAGAATCTAATGTTAATACTGATGTTTTTTATTTAACGTTCTTATTACGTAAACAATACGTTAAACCATGTTTAAACCACAACGGTCGTAAATTAGAATTTTAAAACACCACTGAACATTTTAAGAATGAATTATTTTCCCCTTCTCGTGAATATCTTAAAAAAAATAATAACATAGCTTTTTTGAGCCTAACATATTATTAAGTATTCAGTACTAAAAATGGACGAACTACAACCACAATCATGTCATGACGAAACGGAAACTTTGAATTTCAGTATAGATAAAATACTGAAAAATGACACCAAATCAGGTAAAAATATATTTTTATTAAGGGCATGGTTTATAAATAAATGTATTATATTTATATTTATTTATGAAAAATTACTTTATGAATATGGGCGTTCTCGCGGAAGGGCTGATGGATCTCTCTATTTTGAATGTATTTCACTTTCATACATTTTCTATCGACTTAATCAATCAATTAATTAAAAATAAAAATAAAAATTTAATAACTTTAACCTTTAATATAATATCTAAAACCCAATACCTAACTTCTCTAATATACTATTACTCTTATTGTAGAAATTATTTATAAAGGTGTAAATTATCTTTAATCGCTTTACTCTAGATGGTTATACTTAATTAAATTTAAACTACAATAATACATTTCTATAATATTCCATAAAATGATTCCTTCCTTATTTAATAAATTATTTTATTTTATTTATTAAAAATAAAAATCATAAATAATAACTCATTGTACAAAAACACATTGTGTATTGAAATATCAACTCAAAAAGGAGTTTTTTCTCGATATGGAAGAGCGCGAGATATGATCAGTTAATTCAATCTCATTCATATATCTAAACTACCAATATAATATTGATACTAAATCCTATATATCGATGTATTTAATGATTGACACCATACTTGAAAAACATGTCAGATGTTAATATTTTTAATAAAATCTTAACTCAATAATAATAATTTTAATAATTTGAATAATTTTTTAGATATGTTTTAATTTTTGAGCCCGTCTCACCTCGTAAGAAAATCCTGAAAACGCTATTATCTGTACGCATTGTATACGTATGTGTGCCATAATATCATATAATATTAGTTAATTATTTTTCAACAGAACAATTAGCAAAGAATAAAGGAAAGTATACCGGTAGAGCGGTGTTTACGATTACACAGAAAAATTGGCTAGAATACCATTTTCAAATGGAAAAATATATAACAAAACAAAATAGAAACGTGTTGGCGTCCAATCTTGGACTTACAGACTTGCAAGTTAGTTGTAATCATCATATTATTACCAATATTTGTATTTTAAAGCGGGCATACACCGAAGCTTTAGGTGTAATGCAACTGTAATTTATGTATGGTGTTATTGTATCATTCGTGTGCGATCGGTTCGCGATACCGTCGATTCGCCCGAATGTTGGTATTTTGACGAACATCAAAGTAATGTTACATTACGATATACCACTAGTATGTAAGCCAGTTGCTCGCTGCGAATTACTTTAATACATTTTTTTCCTCTACTGAACTTTATATTAATAAAACATGTTGTAATTGTATTGATTTAATTTAAATTTTAAAAACGGAATGGAAAAATTAAAAGATGTTGGACTTTATTAAGTGCTACATAATTAACTCGTACTATGGTTCTCAAAGAATCCAAAATATTTAAAAAAAAAATTGCAAAATCTCATGCATGGAAAGGGTTGGTCACAGAAATGAAAACGACATCAGATGAATGTAGGAAAAAGATTGTTTGATAAATCTTATTCACTAACTATGTACCTAGATTTTATTCATTTTCATTCAGATTTTGCATTATTTTCATTCACCTTTTTTTTTTTTTTATTTTATTTTTTATCAAAATAGTATAAATTAATTTAAATAAATATTACTTTAGCGACTAGTAAATTAGATATTGCATACGATGTTTCATGAGAACAAACGGTGAATAACATATGGATTGATCGATGAACAACTGATACAGAGTAGTAATTAGGTAAGGTGATTTGTAACATGTAACATACAACCGAAAATGAACTCTGTTACAAAAAACCTAAATGTTCCAGTGTGTATCCGCTTTTATATTATAATAACACGATGTGTATATTTCATATTTGTGTATTATTATAATTATTATATTGTTTTCGTATAGGTAAAAGTATGGTTTCAAAACCGAAGGATGAAATGGCGACAGACGATGTCTCTAAACAAATGACATTATAAATATATAATATTATTTTTTTATTTAAATTATGGTAAAAATACAAGTACCACGGTACGTTATAGTAATTATTGACTATTTTATGACTAACTTAAATAATAGTTATTTAATAAAATACAATATGTTATAATATTAATTTTACGTATTTTTAAATCGTGTGATACATTACTATTAATTACACTGGTAATTATAAATTACAGTGACTGTTAGCGACTTTCTCAAAAATATTTATTCTGGCAACGTTACGGTCCTAAATTTGATCAAAATATAAAGTATATTTGCATAGCTTTCACATCGATGTACGTATGAGGCACCCGAGCCGATGTCCATAAATAATATAATATTGTTGAGATTAAAAATAACTTATACGAGTAAAAATATGCCCCCGGGTACTCGGAATAATAACAGTTATAATCATACAATTATACGATATTAGTCGCGTATGCTGCTAACCGTTTTCTTATGTTGCCGAGAGCGTCAGCTACAATGGTCATTTTTTGATTGCGTTCTGGTAATCGTTTCCGAATTGTTTCTCGAAAACGTACGACGGCGATGGTACCCTGTACCCGAACGGTAATATGTCCAAGCTGTGCACGTGCGCTTTCACGATGGTGCCAGCCGGGAACCGATTGAACCCGTGGTCCTCGTGTCCACTGTATTCCGAATGGTCTTTACTGGGTTTTTGATAGTCCGTGCCGCCGTACTGGCCGTACTTCTCGTCCACCACTATAGGCCGAGCTGGTTGACCGTACACCGTGTCGGGCACGGTTGGCCTGCTGGTGGACGACGAGTGGTAGTCGTATGACGAGCTGTCGGTCACGGCCGGCCTGCTGGTGGACGGTCTCAATGTCGGTTGTGCGCCGTAAGACGACGACGACGAGTCCGGTACCGCGAACCCTTTCTTCGGGTCGTGTTGCTGTTTTTGGTGCTGTTGTTCCCAGCGCTTGTTGAACTTGTCGAAAGACTGGAAAAACGACTCCTCGTCCTTGGTCTTGTACACGGTTGGCCACTTTTTCGGTGGTAGCGATGGATCGTCCTCCGGGAACGCCGATCCCAGTGGCAGCGTGCTGTCCGGTGACAGGAACCCGTCGGAAGCACCACCGCCAACTACGCCATCAGCACCTCCACCGCCTATGCTGATCGATGATTGAATCGGTTTCGGGCGTCGGCGGTCTGACTGTTGATGCAACGGTGCTGCGGGCGTGCTGGAGGCCGCGGGTCCGAACAGATCCTGTTCGAATGCGGCCGGTGATAACGGCGTGGACGACGACGGGATCAATAGGGCTGGTGGTAGTGACACGACATTGCCGCCCGGCAACAAAGTGGGCACCGACACGGCGGCAATTGCAGCCGCACCCCCCGCCGCCGCGTTGTTCACCACTCGATAACCGATCTCGGGGCCGGCAACGTACTGCACCGTCCTCTGCACGCCCTTATCGTCCACGTACGTGTACGAACCTTGAACGCGACCACTGGAATCGCTCACCTCCGACCGTCGTTGGTCCGGCCCGGACGCCGTGAACCCATACGAACCGTCTTTGCCCAGCACCACGGATGAATGGCCACGCGGCCGGCCGCCGGGTTTTCCAGGGGGGCCGCTATAGAAGACACCTCTGAACGTGTCCGAGTCCGGGTGCGCAGACTTGATGTGGAATCCGGTTCCGGCTCCGGCTTCGTACTGCACGTCGTGTCTCTTTCCTGGAAAAATTAGAAACCACGCTCACGAAGTGCGTTACTGTTGTATTTTTTTAATATAAATTTAACGATTGTTAATATTAGAAATAATGGTTATGATTTGATTTCTTTATTTACGTATGTCAACCATTTACGTAGAATATAAGGTTGTAATCATAATATACGCACTCCATCCTGGGGTATACTGGTAAATATTATCCTAAAGAAATTTCAATTAAGTTTACGGAAATGATTTTATTATACTTTGAAAGTAGTTAATAGTTTTTTTTGAAATATTTTCTGCGATTTTCGGGTGGTAAATATTTTAAATGTATAAATAAATTTTAATTGTGCACAATTACATGAAGGATTTATATTGAACCATGCGTGTATAAGTGATAATATAAGATATAAAAATTGCTCCAAAAATGTATTCATATATTCTATGGATAATATGAAATTAAAAATGTCTAGATAAGAATATTTATAAGCTACATATTTCGTCTATTGGATGTATTATATAAATAATAATAATAGATTTGGACCGATTCCTATTAAAATATTATGTTCTTATCAAGTATATAATTACTAATTATTAATCATTGCTTGACATGCAAACAATACAAACATGGTATTTCTTACCGACATCGTCCAAGTACGAATATGCGCCTTCGACGTGACCTCTGGAATCAGCGGTTTCTGATTTCGAATGTGTAGGCGTCCGAACAGCGAACTTGTAACTAGGGTCTTCATTTGGGTCGTGGTATCGGTCATAGGCCGGATCGTATTTAGAGGAATCGGTTGGAATAGGTGGTGAATATGGCAAGCGGATTTGCGATAAATCGGTTTGTCTAGCAATATCCGGACCGCGAGCACGAAAACCACGAGGGCCGGCTGAATACGACGTTTGCACGATGAGGCCGGTTTCGGGACTTCTGGAGCCAAATCTGGAAATGGAATTGAATATATATATATATATATATATATATATTTATTCAAAAAATTAGCGTAGGTCTATTTGTATTATTATATGGGTCGTAAAAGTTACAAGACGATGGCAAACCAGAGAAAGGTCAGTGCCGAAAAATAAATGTATTAAATACGTGATTTATATTATATTAAGTTGTAGAGTCATTATTTGTATTCGTTTTGACATAGTCTACAGAGTAACCCGTGGCATAGTTTTAGACAAATTCACAGGTTCAATAAGCATAGGTTCAACGGTCCACGTAACTATCGGATTTCATCGGTTTTGCTAAAATACAAATATTTGTTTACATTTTCACCGACGATTTACAGCGACTAACGATACTACAAAAATGGTCATGGATTATTCACCGCACAGGATAATAGCGGTATAGTGATCGCATTCTTGTGTTACTGCTACCTGTTTTTATTTATACGTTATAATTTGCATGTTGGCCGAAGGACGAAACGGAAACATGTCGTCGCGGTTTTTGGAAAAAGTACTAATATAATAATGGCATTCAGTGTTCGCGTTCCGATGGACAGAAACAATTGTATATCATATATCGTAAAATTAAGCCGGCCGAATGTGTTCGCATGCGATCAAAGAACCACCTCGACCTTAAAACAAACACGGAGATTACCCTATACATATGTATGTGTTTTTTTTTAATTTTTATTAATAAAAATTAGACATTGCCGGAAACGACGGACGCGCACGTTTTAATTACGCGAACACGCGGCGTGCACACAACGTACAAGCGCGCGCATTAGTTGCACATATTGCGTGTGTTAAACGTGTACGTCAAACGATGCGCGTAATGAATGGTTGCTCGCGAGGCGCGTAATCATATAGCGCGCGCGCGATGCTTACGAGTACCGAACGCGCGGGCCGTATGCACGTGCACGTGAACATGTGGGCACGTACCTGCCGGAGACGACGTTGTCCTTACTGGCGGCGGCCGAGTGAAACTGGTTCCTGTCCGCGTACCGGAACGCGTACGATCCGTCCGACGACCTGTCCGCGTAGTCGCCTTCCGCGGGCGCCTGCCGTTTGTCAACCGCAGACCTCGGCGCGTCATCCGGCTGTCCGGCTCCCGCGGCACAAGTGATCGCCGCCATCATCACCGCCGCCGTTAATACGCACCGGCCGCGTAACTGCAGCACCATGGTCGCCGTCACTGCGAAACAGATCGGTGAGGTTAACGATGATAACGCATAGCGCGGTCACGGTTGTATAGTTTGAACATTTTTTTTTTCTAAAACAACAGTAACAGATAATGATAATAAAATGGCGATTTAACACCAACCGAATTGTCTTAGTTCCGTGCGACATAACCAACACCAACCGCATATCCTGTCCCATCGGTACGTTTGATTTAGTGAAGCTATAATGATTCCAAAAGACCCTTTTCAAATTTTTCATGAAGTCTAATTTTGCGTCGATCAAACATTCAGATCACGTTTTTAGATTTATATTCTCAACTTACATAAATCGAATTTGAATACTACTAAAAACATTTTCAAATATCGTGTGCTTATTTTTTTTTTTTTTTTAAAAGTAAATAAAATATAACTAAAATAGTTGGCCTCATCGATTTCATATAGACTTCATGCCGAATCTGTATCGATGCAATAAAGCGGAATCGCATTGTTAGACAGTAAATACCTAAGTAAGAATCGTGAACAACACGCATTGGTTTCGCGACCCCTTAATAGCAGTAATCGCAATAATCAACAATTATAGTGATGATAAAAATTGAAAAATAAAAACCGACCGTTCAATATTTGTACTTACGGTTATCTTATTTGGAAAAATTGTTTAATCACTCTAAAAAAAATATTGTATTTTTTCAAAACTTGGTGCCTTTGTGGTTCATACGGAATGAAAAATCGTACTCGAAGACACCTACAAATTAAAAAAATTTAAGTCCACATACATGCCCTACCTGAAAATTTCCATGTAGTTCACCACTGAAATCAATAGTTTTACTTAAAATTTTCATTTCCATACACCACTCAACGAAGCTTAGAACGCGGTCGTCCACACGATTCTATATTCATTATATCGTTTCGTCTTAATCACTTATTAGTTGTAAACAATTAGCCGTCTCAATTGTACACGTTCAATGTTAAATATGTGTTTCGTCAAAAAAATGAAACTGTACAAATTAGCATAAAATATAGCTATTCACTAAAAGGAACGAACGTTTAATTACAAACACTCACAAAAAAAAAAAAAAAAAAAAAGAAAAAAAGTGAAATTATAACGACTAGACTAACGTTGAGACTTGGTCGACACACGACTAAAAATCGCGAGGTGGCCGCCGGTCACATGTCTACTGTGCGCGCGAAATTGGAGTCGACTTCAAACCATTACGTGCCACGGTACAATATACATGACTTGTGGAATGTCACATGTGTCTACGCGATTTCCGATCGCGATTAATCGCCCGTTATCATATGTCCGACACGCGTGTACTGGCAGTCGCTCTGATGGGCGAGAGCACCCTAAATGCACGCGATAACAATGCAACGATGACGCGGCCTACGACGGTTGAATAATAATAACGGGAAGCGATGCGCATGCACAATAAACATGTGTACAGCGAAACGCACGAGGACTGTGCATAAATACCTAGTGTTTGAAAGGAACGGATTCCTGGAACGAATTATATTTTAAAGAACGGCACGTCGAACTAATTCCTTTTTATATAGAAAAAATATAACGAGGAATTGAACAAATCATTTGTTTATTTATTTTTTTAAGGAAAAAGAACGAAATATTTCGATCCATTTAAGTATTCACAAGATTTATACCAATATTTTTCTTTTTTCTTAGTGTGTGCATTGTCAATGAGTGACCGTTATCGAGTATTGACATTAATCGTTACAGCTACTTTTGTTTAACTATGATTCTCTTTTTCTCGTATAAATTATCAAAGTATGTGATGTACACGAAAAAAAAAAATAAATATTTTGATTTAATACAATTTTTATTTTATTAACTAAAAAAAAAAAAAACGAGGAACGAATCATTTTCTTTTTAGGAACTTGCCGAACACTGATAACACCACGACGAGTCCGTCATCGTGTAAGCCGCAGCGCCGTTCACACGCGAGTGTCTACATAGCGCGAGATCATTTATTGCTCACGTAATCGGCAGCGACTGTCGATGGTATAAAGCCAACGTCAAACGTGAGAAAAAACGTCTGCACAATGCGTACACGGCGCACACCATGGAACAACAATATCCGGGACTTGTCGATTCGATTTGTACGGAATATGTACTCGAATCACGATCAACCGTCGATGTCGGTGGATTGCATTAGGCAATTTTTGATTTTACCACTAATAGTGAATTCGTAGCATTTTCCCATGCACGTTTCAACGCGTATGGAAATCGAAAAATATAATATGAAGTCCGTTTAAATAATATTGTTATAAAAAAAAAAAGACAAACACTGTGTTCTGTGGGTTTACGAGACTAATAATGTATGTATACGTGTTATATAAATAATTAGCGGGACAATTTTTAATTTCAAAAACTATTTGAGTAAAAAAAAATAAATAAATCTAGTGAAGCCGAAGTAATACTATTTTCTCAAACCTAGGGGTAACAAGTTTCTAATGACATATTATGTTCAACTTATATAGGATTACATAATTTGAAACTAAATTAATTAATTATTATCGTATTATAGATTACGTTGGTTTTAAAACAAAAAAAAAGTGCGTTATTCTTAGATTCTCAAAGATTATGAATTCTTATTTTCAATATCAATTTTAGATGTTTCCACTCAGGGTTCGAGTGTTATTCTTTTATTAAATATAAATAATATTGGAATAAATGTATTTATGATCTAAATAGCTCAAAAAAAAAAAAAAAATTACTTATTTAAAACCATAAAGAAATCTAATGATTGGGAAAAATTTAATTTTTTCTGTAAAATATGTATTGAAAGAGACATATTTTTTATCTAGGAAAGCATGGTATAAAATATTGAAGAAAAAATTTATAAATATTTTTGGCCGTTTATGAATTTTATTATGTGAAGTAAAAGCTTATAATATAGATATCAAACCCACAATGTTGCAAATAGTTAAATATTAATTTAAGGGAATTTAATTAAAATATTGAACAACCTTAGACGGCGCATAATACACGCAATTTAGCAACACCAACGTATTGGTGTTATTGATAATTGCTTTGTTGTAATTTAATCAAGCCATGAGAAAATTTATAATAAAATGGTCAAGGATATATTTTGTATAAGTTTTACTCTAATTATAGCATAATTCGTGTGACTGTTATAATAATTTGCTGTGAAAATTCGTATGATTATTTTTTTTTATACAATAAAAATAATAATAATACTGATGAGAAATAGGAATAATTTTTACTTGTTAGTTATAAAAATATCATATTTCGTCAACAAATAATTAAGTATTATAAAGCGTAAACATTTGTGTACGTATTTTATTTTCGCATGATATTATGAGATCTGTAGTATTTTATTTATATGCACTTTTTGCAAATCATTATAATAGTTTTATTTTATATTATCCTAAAATGTATTAATTTCTTATAGTAATTTAACATACCAAATTTTTAGCGTAAAATATAAATGTACTCGTATAGAGTTTAAAATAATTAATACAAAAATAATTAAACAAGTATAAACAGTTCAAGTTGAAAAATAATATATTATAATGATATTAATTATAGATTGTTTTATAATATAAGAGAATCTCCATTCTGCTAACCCACTTTAACAATTGAAACTTTATATATTTATAAATAATATATTACTTTTTCAGTTTTTGAATTTAATAAATCAACATTTTCAGAAGAAGAAATCAAAAAATAATTGTTTAAATATTAAAAAATAATTAATAAACTTAAACGATAAAAAAAACACTATGTGTATTTTTTATGAATTGATTTTTATTGTATAAACCAGTGGTTTCCAACTGGTGATCCGCGGACTCATCTCAAGTGATCCACGATGCCAAAGAATTTTTTTTAAATATTATTAATCTTTTAGTTTTAAAATTTTTTAAAATTGAGTGAAATTGTAATTCTTATTATTTACGGCTAGTGTATGTAATTTTTCCATCATAATGTTACAGTCAAATATATTTAATAAATATATAAATAAATAAATAAATATTATAATATTATTTATGCAACCGATAAAAATTTATATTTTATATATATATACACATATAAGTAACATAGAAATATTATGATAAATAATTATCTAATTTTATTATATGGTTATAAATAAGTAGTGTTTCGTGCCAAATGTTGAGTTGAGATTTTAACAATTCATTTTTGTTTCTTAGCGTTTTCTTAAACGAAAATTCAGTATCTAAATAGAATAGTTGAGAAATATTTCGTTTTCCTAAAATCTGACCGTTTATAGGAATGGAGTGATGAGTTCAAGATCAACGGGGTAGGATTGCATCTACAGTTACTAAAAATCTATGGAGTTAAAATTACAGGTTTTAAATATTTACATTCAATATTAAGTATCATATAAGTCAAAGTATGGAAATATGCATTAAATATCTAAATTAAAATTAAGTTAAAAAGTTAACAACATAAAAAATTAATTTTTTTTTTTTATAATAATTTTTGAAAATAATATAAATAAATACTTCAATGTATGTAAGAAATTACAAAATGTGAGTATTTATTTTAAAAATTATCGTAGTAATTTAAAATGTTTACTAACTTTAAACCTGAATATTATTTATAAAAATTATAGGTACTTACAAAAATATTATAATGCAGGAAAAAATGTATACTTTCGAAGTGTTGCTAAACAGTTATGAGGTTTTACCAGGTACACCGACTTATTTCGAATGGCGCCAAAAAACAAGTGGCCAGCGGTCTCTTCATTCCGAGCAGAATTGATGTATGTATTTAAGGTCTTGCCCATTACACCGTGAAGATGCTAAGAAGATATTACTGACGTCACGGTCAACAGGTGCCATTGGTATATTGTTAATTTTAGTTTTTACACTCGAAATATTTGCAAATAAAATCACTTTGCTAACCATTGTTAAATGCACGGAATTCGAATGCATCCCATTGTATACAAAAAATAACAATTGCTATAATTTCTGACCTGATTTAATATTACGAAATAAGTTAAACGAAGCTAATTATTATATATTAGGACTATTTTCTTAGTATATTGGTATATTTTATCGTAAATATTAATAAAATTAGTCTTTTTACATTCAATATTCATAATACTTTTTTAAAATCATTTTTTTAATGAAAATTTACTTACACATTAAATATCAATGAATTAATAATTCAATGTTATATTTACAGTAATTATTTTATATAATGACAGCGTAACATATGTTACTCTACTTTAGTCTCTAATCTTTCAACTAAATGGTAGATAAATAAAAATTAAATTGAGTTAAATAAAATTAAAATTAAAATTAAATATTTTTTTATTTATTACCTTTAATTTTGGAAGTAAAATTATAAATATATCTATACATTATAATTTGATTGGCAATTAAATATATTTATATAAGGTAGTTTTGTAAGATTAAACACTAATTTTCAGAAAATGTATGAATTTCTAATAAAAAAATTAATTTTATATAATATGAAATCCATATTTTTAATATTTATATAATAATTTTTAGCGCAGTTTTTTTACGTTTTGTAATTGTAACTATTTTTTAGATTTTTTTTAAGGGTTTGTTTATGTTTTCAAATTTTATAATATAAATTAAAAATATTGTCTAGGTATCAGCATATTAAACAAGAGCGGTTTTCAATATTTATGAAGCCACGATTCCCTATTTCACCAAGATTTTAAGTGACCCTGTTATTATGATCACATTAAAAATTGGCAATCCTAAAATTTCATAAATGGCAATTCTCAACAATGATTATTTTGATAATATTTACAAAAATATCTTACTATTTATTTTATAAATTGGTAACCCAAAAAGGATTACTGATGACCTTCAGTTTGAGAATTGCTGCTATACACAACTGTCTATATTGACTTGAGCATTTATATAGACTTAGTAGAGTATAATATAATATAGAAGGGAGACCTAACCTGTTATAATTGAGTTAATTATGTTGTATTTAAATATATCTACTACTTTTCCGATGAAAAAAATTGAAAGCTTTTTCGATTTTTTTTCCCCAGACTTGTATTGAATTATATTGACGGTTATTTCAGACTCTTTTTTTTTATTCGAAATATTCAGCTGGGCCGTGGAGGTTTGAAAAACCTTAAAGTGAATAACATAAATATAATAAATAACGTTTTTACAGATTTCTCAATTTACATCAAATAAATACATTCTGAGATAGATCATTAATTATGTTCACTAATTATATGATAAGATAATAAAATGGACTTAAGCGCTTATGCCGCTTTTGTTATTTACCTTCTCAACATCTCATAGAATAATTACCGTGCTTATAAATCTACCTTGTGTGTGACAAGGTTTAAACAATAGTAATATCATTTAATCTCTAAGCATTACCATTATATTCTACTACTTTAAAATAGGTGAAATTAATACATTTATAATATCTATGTGTTTTTTTGATAGAACTAATGTGTATTTATGTGTATATATATATAATTTTTAAATAGTCTATAAATGTTAAAAATTTAGTAAAATATATGATATAAATGTACCAATTACTCATATAATATCAGAAGAAATATTGATTACACTATAACATCTTAATTGGGGTTTGCTACGGAGATTTAAGAACGTTTGCTATTATGAATATCCGTATATAGTTAATAAATTAAAATAAACCACACAAGAGAACTTATAGTTAAATAAATATTGATTTAAATAAAATTTACAAAAATATGATAACATATTGTCTACATTTATTACTTAATATAAATTCTTTTACGATTGAAGTGTTATCTCAGAGTTCAATGATTTTAATGCATGATTAAGAAATGACCATCATGCGGTTTATTTTCAAGTGTAGTTTGCAGATGTATTTTAACCACTAAATGGGATTAATGACCTCATGAGATGACAATAATAATTGTTAAAAAATAATACTCTATAGCTATTGTACCATATCTAATTGCCGTTTGTTTAGATATTTAACTTAAAGAAAATGAAAAGATAAACTTTTATAGTCATTTCATATTTAAATGAATAATAAATGTTATTAAAACTACTATTTTTCTAATTTTATTTAAATAATAGTAGAATACTGTACATTTTACTTGATTATAGTTATACTCGTATAATATAAAAATTAAATTAGAAACAGTATTCTATAAAATTCAAAATAAATTGTGTTCTATTAACTGTATGTAATATTTATGTTATTTACTTTATATTATTACTATATATTTGGACATAGGTTATTTATTAATATTCATTAACAAGTATCTTTTTTTTTTCTTTTTTTTCTTTTTTTTTTAAACAAATATTTAAAACTGTGTCATATATAATACAGATTACTAATTTAATATAAATTAATTAACTTGATTTTAAACACTCATAAAATATTAAATAATATTAATTTATATTTTTAACTTATTTATCAAATACTAGCTGACATGACATACGTTGTCCTGTCTTAATTATGAATATTGAATTCGAATTGGTATAATTAATAAAAAAAATATTTCAAAAATATGATATACAAAATTCTTAGTTTTTTTTGTCTTGCGCGTTTATAATTAGTTTTGTTGGTATTCCGACATGGGAACAGGTGACATATAACTGGCCATGTGAAAAATATGAATTTTCAAGATTGATGCCACAAACACTTAGCGATTGCTCTTAAGAATTATTTATCGACATTGCAAATACTAGCCGCACTGGAAATTACAACCGTTTAAAG
The DNA here is from genome assembly GCF_003268045.1 of Sipha flava. Taxonomy (NCBI): domain Eukaryota; kingdom Metazoa; phylum Arthropoda; class Insecta; order Hemiptera; family Aphididae; genus Sipha; species Sipha flava. Next base: position 1,311,547 of record NW_020273159.1, on the reverse strand, counting down.
TCGAAAGGCATATCTTTCGGAATCAAGAGAATCCGTGGAATCAAAACATCTTCGCCATTGTACTTCGCTTTCAAAATTGTGGCTTCAATGACGTTGTTTATTAATTTCTTCACCACTCGCCGGATATGCTATTGAAGTTCATGAGTGACTTTAACTTTTTTTTGAATACTCGCGGTAATTTCGTGGCGATCAATGGGTGATTGATGATGAAATAATTCTTGTCGAATATCTGTCCACTGTGGATTACATGTGAACGTTATAAACAAATCTGGTGTGCCATAATGACGTACTTATGTCATAGTGTCCTGAGTGTATTCATTCATATGTCGCGGACCTCCGACGTATGTTGCTGTAAGAATAGTTGTTCAACCTATATTCTGTGCATTTACATCAACATTGAAGGCATTCCGTAGATGAATATATTCTTCATAACGCAGTTTTGCCTGGTTCAACCTGATAAATGTCAATCGCTCAGTTTCAACTTTCACGTACATGTCCACAACATATTGATGGAAGAGTCACCGATAATTTAAGATATAACTGTCCTCATTTTCCCAAACCATCAATCAAACTTCTACTATAAATGAAAGAAAACTATAGTATTCTTCTTTAAAACAAAGTATATCACTTGGTATTTTAGTAACGTGTATGTTAGACTATCCAAACTTACCAAAATTCATTATTAAATTAAATTTTTAATATTAGGCATAATGGCTCTGAACTAATCGTGATGTGCACTAAGAAATTTAATTATCTTAAATACTCGTCTATATATATTTTTTATCAATAAAATAACTCCGACCAAACAATCTGTTTTAAATGATATTCAGTTTTTTTCACATTCTCTGACGATATTTGCAGTACGCATTCTGTCAATTCTATGACAAATGTCAAAAGGTTACATTAAAAATGTTTATTTTGTCTAAAGCGCTAAATTTAGATTAGAAATAATTTTATATGGTAGTTAAGTATTCTTAAATTTTCTAATTTACCACGCAATTTTCTTAATTTTTCTTTTGTAAGAACCTTCTTCTGCCAATAACATACATAACAAAAAAAAAAAGAATTAGCAAAATCGGCCCAGACGTTCACGCGTTATGGTGTGACCAAAGGAAATAGGAATTCCTTTATATATATACGAGTATATATAGAGATAAAATAAAGTAAACATATGAGAACAAGTTATTGCAGTTATATATTCATGAATTTAAAACATATAGGATTATTGATTAAAATGTACAAAAATTCAAAATAACACTATGTTATATTCATAATGTGTATTTATTCCTAAAATAAAAAGAAATAAGTACAGAATTTGAAGTAAACACTTTGAAATTCATTGAAAACTTTAAAGTACTTGTATATATGTTGTCCAATAAGGTTTTGAAGGAATAACTTACATTTATTTTAATTAATACATGATTTATCTTAATATTAAAATTAAGTACCTAAACAATTTTATATTGAGAGTTAAATAAATTTCCAATATCTCATATAACACACAAAATATATGATTATAATTACAAGAAGGGATTTTACTCTAAGATCTATAATACAAAATGATACATTTTAAATAAAATTTTAAAATTATTTAAAATTTAGTTTTATTTAATTCCTACTAATATTTACGATGTAGTAACAATTTATTTAAATTAAAATATTACAAAATTACTAATTATTTAAACATTAGATATATAGTTAGTTATTTATGTACACATAATATTTTTACCGTTACATAAAATTATTAAAGTAAATGGCATTAACCTAAATTGTTTGATTTATTTTCCACTCCACAATTCTAAAAATAAAAAAATAAAAATAAAAAATCCATTAGTGCAAGTTGAATACCTATAAATTTTTGGACATTTTTCACATACTTCATCAATTTTAGCGCTCACGCATTCAAACATTTCATATGCAAGATCACATGTCTGTCCATCGTCTATAATTAAAAAAAATTATAGAGTTAAATTACAATATCAATTCTAAACAATGAATTCATCTATTTTAGTGTTTATAAAAATAGATGAATTACTTATTAAAAAAAAAAAAAAATCCATTAAATAAAAATTTCAAAGCACGTTAAAAATATTATATAAATAAATAAATGCTTGGTCTGGAGTATTTTTATACTTGTAATGTACGACCCGGTTTTAATAAAAAAAAATGTATCAGTAGTATACATAAAATAATTTAATATAACTAATTTTTAAAGTTCAAATAAACAAACAGAAAATTTTGTAATATTTATTAAATTAAGTAATATTATATAATATAATATTAATAAATAATAAACAAAATTTTTTTATCTTACAGTTTCTATAGTAGATAAAAATTTGAATTTAGTACTTACTCGTATTTACAGGAAACCTTCAATGTATACCTGATAATGAATTCTTTAATTTGAAATCAATTGTACATTATTAATTATATTTATATAATACATTCCAGGCTAAGCATTTATTTATTTGTTTTTATATAGATATAAACTTTATATTTATATATTAATTTACGAGTACTAACCATTTAATAATTTTATTTTATTTTTTATCATTTAATTATTAAAAATATTAAATGATTATATTACTGATTGATATAAGATAAATCTTTTATTCAGATTAAGTCTTTTTACATGATTTCAAAGATATAATATATATCTGTATATACAAATAATTATATTATAACGTGCAACGATAAGATACTACACTTATGAACGACAGTTTTAAATAGTTAATAAATTATTAAACAATTGTGTTAACTGAAAAATAATCGTCCAAATGCGTTAAAATAACATAACATTATATGACGTTTTATTCAATAATGGTATCTACTTTCTCTGAGAACTCTCAACATTCATAACTATACTGTCCGATGATGTGTGTGAGTGAGTTTTTGTTATTTAACTTCAAAATAACATGTAAAATTGAAAACATGTCATAAAATTAGTGAATTATATTTATAAAAAGAGTACTTTTTAATACTATTATAATGTAAATGGATTTTCCATTATAATTAAAAGCTTCACAATTTTTAAAAGCTTTACAATTATTTGAATTTTCTGATTTTATTTTGAATATTTTTAATGAACTGTGAAAGTATTATACTATTAAAATAATATAGCTCGAAAACAGTAATAAGAACCTGTTTTGATTAGTTTAAGTGAATTCATTTTATATTTTATAAATTTTATTTTATTATTATAATGCATCATTATAACTAGACAGTTATTTCTTTAGGCATAAAAGTTTATGCACGTAACAATTTTAATTGATAATAAAACACATGTAAGTAATGGTTTTTTTAATTGTTTTTTTTTAATTTAATAACATTCTAAATATTTATCAATTTATCTAATTTCGAATATTTAATATTACATAAGTTGTAACTTTTAAATGTTATCTGTATACTTTTCACTTGTTTGTAATTTATAATTATACTTCTATTAAAAATAATTGTAATATAGAGACTGATGGGTTTTAGATGATAATAATTTTTAGTAAAGTTTAGAATATTTTGGTATTTTATTATACACGTAAACCAATTAAATACCTAAATGGTCACTAATATGATAAAAAGACAAATTTGCGATATTCAAAACTTATCTAAATAAAAAAAAAAACTATTATTGTCACAACAATATATCAGTAATAATTCTAAAATTATTATTAAATGAAGTACCATTGTTCTTGGAAAAACAATTTTATTTAATTTTAACCTTGCACCCGCCTAACCTAAGGTCTTATGCCTGCAGGGTCTTTTGCCCTTTAGACGATTACGTGCAATGCAAAACGGTACGCAAAACGAACGAGTTTCGACAACATTTATTACCAAATCGGTTTGACGGCTGTTGTTGTTTCAGCTGCTGTGCGATAGAGATACAATGTCTGACCGCGGACAACGTCGCCATGTAGTAATTTCTGTCTTGCACACCCTCGTTGTACAGTTTCATCAGGCCGTCCACTACTGGAAAGCCGGTCTCATCAACCTAAATAAAAATGCACCGCGTTATAATATATAATAATACTACGCAGACCAATTATCCGATTTGTTCTATTGTAATAGGACGCGGACGCGATGAATAATACTACTACTACTCAACTGCTTTCACTTTCTTGTAGACGCACTGGAGCAAACACTGAAAACAATAATTACTATTATAGACGATCCGTGTAGCATAATTTTTAAATTTATGCGCAGAAATGTGCAACGGGGTATTTATATATTACTGAATGACCGGACCATTCGGAACAGGTTTCAGTTATGCAATAAGTGAATGGGTTTTTTTTTTTTTTTATAATACTTCACTCAATGGATTAGATATATACTATCATGTACTACTATTCGACTGTAAGCAAATAAGCCGTTTAAAGCGACAATAATCTTAACACGTGTATAATAATTAAACGGGTGCAACTTGCTTCCGGTCATTTACTATTAGGTAATTTATTATCCAATATCCAATTGCTACTATTAATATTTATTCCATTATATTTTAGTTTAAATTAAAAACGTATTCTGATCGAGAAGTAAAAAATATTTAAAACTAATTCAGTTATTTATTTATAAATAAATAGTTCTAACGAATATTTAATAAAACATTAGTATAACTTTTTATTTAATCTTTGATATTTTGCTCTATTAATAAATATATTTATTATCAGTGTCATTGCATATATATTACACATTTGAAATATTTAATTTCATTCATGTTTTATAAAAAATAATATTGTCAAACATTATTTTTGTTTATTTATAATATCGTATACGAATAAATTAAACTAGTTCGCGTATTATGTATTTATATTAATTTTTTTATTAAATTTTAATTCGCATAAAAATAATTTTAAACTATAATTCATTAAATTTAATGTATTTATTTGTTAAATTATAAACAGCGAAAAAGATAAAAAAAAAATATAGATTTAACTATAAAAGATTTTTAAATATTTAAATTAATTGAAATGTAGATACACGTAATAAAAAAATCAATTTTATACCATGAGTTATGTATTAATTTTCTAAGCAAAAATAATTTAGATTTAAAAAGTAAAATCATGATCTCCAAATCAACGATATCTTTATCTAAAAAAAAAAGAAAGAAAACAGATTCATTAATCTTACCCCAGCAACTCTGCGTTCTTCATTTGTCAAGTCTTCTTCAGCATCTCTTTTTGATCTGCTTTGGTTTTCTGTATTTTGTTCCAAAGTGCCATCATTGAGAATATCTAAAGCTTCTGTAAATTCATTCAAATGCTCAGGCTATTCAATTCTTCAGCAATAAAACTATTTAGTTATTTTACATACCTTGTAGTAATGCAGATTTGATTTCTTCTTGGCAGATGCTAATTATTATTTCAAGGTTTAAAGGTGCTTTGTCGGGTGCTCTACATTTTCCTGATGGCTATTTTAATATACATAATGTATGATTTTAGATCAATAATATCAACTATTACTAAATACAAGAAAAAACTTATAATAGTAAATGAAAATATGAAATATTACTCACCTCAACTTGTGTCTGACAAAAAGTGTTACGTAAACTGAATCCAAAAAGTAGAATAACGATTGTAAAATAATTTGCACGCATTTTTTTATATTATATATATGAATACCAACAAGTATAATACAAATATTGTAGAATGATTTACAAAAAAAAAAAAAAACTATTAAGATTTTGTTAAAAGGAAAGAACAACCGTGCAGTGTAGCTGCAGAGCTGTTGTTGTTATCAAGTACAAAAGTCGAATAAGAACTGTGTGCCCATGCAACCACTTTCTTCGCGGCGAATTCAAGTGTGAGTGGCTTTACATCAATTATGTCACCGGAATGCGTGTTCATCATTAAGAAAAACCGGTACCAGAAAACTCTAGCTAACCACAATCCATAACGAGATCATTGTGTACATAAGTATAAAAATACAAAGACGTGTGTGTGTGCTAACCATAAATTCAGGTTATTTTGATTGGGTCATCATAATATTATTCATATAGGATTATATACATACATGTATCATTTAATTATACAGCAAATTGGTCCAGAAATATGCTAGAATATGATATTTTTTTACTTGTAGTTTAAATGAAAAGCAAAACTTTTATTTTATTATATTATGTCTATTGTTATTAAAAAAAAATTATTTTCTAAAAGATCTAATTTGTTAACGTGAGATGAGTATTTTTTTTATAATCAACATAACCATGTGGTGATATTAAATTAAAGCGCATCTTTCAACATGTTCTGCTCTATATTTTATCTGTCGTGGGCAAATTATCAGTAACTCAAAACCAAATGAAATTATAGTACTGTGGATTAAATAGAGATTGCAAGATACTTACTACAATATATTTTAGGAAACGAACCAAGTGACAGTATACAATAAATTATCACAAATTTATTGTTTCCTATTTATTTGGTGTGTCGGGATATGAAGCCATTTTTATAAAAATATACATTTTAAATAAAAACTTAATATTTATTGGATTCAAAATTCATTGATAGTATCTCGATGATATTTAATAGTTAAAAAAAAGCAGATTAGTATACATTATTCGCAGTCTTTATTTAAATAGAAAACTTCAAATTTGACACATATTTGTTTATTAGAGACATTTTTATCGTAATAATCTCAACCACTAAAAAAAAACTGAAACACATATAATTCATTTAAAAAAGTAGATTTAAATAATTTAATGTTATTATACTAAAATAATAAATTTTCAAATTCAAAATTCTGTACATCATATTTTAATTATCTAAATTATATTTTACATATTTCGAGTGTAATGAAATTTTAATGAACACTTCAAATTTTTATACAATCATGTAATCGTTATATCATAAATAAACACATACATAACAAAATATATTTATATGCATTTAAATACATTACATGTTACATACGTTAATATGAATAATTAATTAAATATCCACATTATTTTATAGTTAAGAAAATACAACTATTCACGATTTTGACGATTAAAAATTAATCTAATTTATTGTTAACCATAAATTATTAGGCGTTGTTGTTAATTTATAGTTAAAATTTATGCACCACGGTTTGCATATTATAAACTTTCATTAAAAAAGAAAAAAAAAAAGCCCGTATGTAATAATTGTTTTCTATAATGTTACTATATAGCATTTCACTTCTCAGCTCTCGGCCTTTGCAAAACCAGATTATTTATATAAAATAATTAAAGTAAATATTAAAGTTACTTCTGCATGAATTATAATGCTATAGCAACCCTCTAAATTCGAGCGTTAAAAAAATTCTAAATCTAGTAGCGGTGGATATCCTTTGTGTGCTCTATACTTACATGCTATAATCAGTACCTACCATTAGGCGCCCGCTTTAAGGCCTCGCTTGTTTAAGAGGCCCTGTTAAAACGGAAAACAATTTTTTTATTTAATTTACAGAACAAGTCATTATGAAATATAAAATATATATTAAGTTGTAGGAGTTATATGCAGTGATAATAATCGTTAATTTTTTTTGTTACTTGTTACTTAGGTACCAGTTACATTATTCGAATATAATGACTTAATATATATTAAGTTCTCTAACGTTTTAAAAGCTAAGTGCAGTGCACTACATAACGAATATGTTATATATTTTAACACATTACGTAGTTCGGAGTATATTTTTGTACTATAGGTAATTGATCGACTCGCATTAAAATGTGTTATGTATATCGCGACAAGGACCGATTTGGGCGTTTCACAATTCACTTGAATGATCATAGTATCGTCATGTTATGTTTATTATTTCTATTGGGAACAAGACGGACGTTGCGAAATAAACATGTATGATATATTATAACGGACTTACAGTATTACCTTAACCAATTACCGAAAAATTTACTCTACCGTTCACCGTGTTACAAGTTAACAGTAGCATATTTTAACATTTTACACCTTGGGATATCATATTTCTGACGCCCATTAAAATTAGCTGCCCTGGACATTCGTTCCAATCGTCAAACATCCCCTTAAAAATATCACTGGAAATCAACAAACGGATTTCTCTATAATCACTGCACGTTTCTCGGGTCCTAAGATTTTAATTGATGGTATAAATTTACCATCAAATGAGACAAAATTAATCAGAAAGAGTGAAAAAGAGACTTGTTAAATAAGGACGTACTACAAGAAACCAGTTAATACTAAACACTATACCACAGTGCGCCCAAACGGAAAGACTGAGTCGAATACTATTTACCTATAGTAATAGTTTACAATACCTATTGGCTTATTATTGTTTATCAATTTATCTTTAAACATATAATAGATATATTTAATTGAAAATTCCATTAAATGAAAATATTTATTATACATTTTTTAAAATTTGAAAATTTACAAATATCAACTTAATTCAATTTATTTCTAAATTTATATCAATTAGATTATTTGGATCCAGAAATTAAAGGGTCTTTATCTTTCAACTATTTTAACTAAAAATCTTTTTTATAGAAACTTTATCAAAATCTTGTTACAATGTACTATTGAATCTAATCGAATATGATAAGGCAATTCGAGTGGATTTATATAATTTCAAAATTATTTACGCTAGGTTCCACTGATTATAATTGGATACAAAATAATTTTGTAAATATCTAAATATACGCAACAATATATAAAAACCATTTTAATTATAATTGTTTGGTACATCGTAAAAGCAATTTAGTGAATTAAGTTAATTTCTAATTTTATGCTAAATAAATATCATTAAGACGATGACTTACGAACATTAATTATAGCTTTACACAGAATATATAATAATATCTATTGTAAAATAATGATAGTAAATAATTTTACGAGCACATAAGCTACAACCAATAAAACACACAAATAATTTGTTGAAACGATTTAATATGAAAAGAATATATATAAATAAATCTACTTACATTCATAATTTTATATTTTTTAGTACGAAACCAACAGAGCAAAATTCAAACGGAACACTGAATATCAAATCAGATCTAGAAAAGTCACTTCAATTGACTGCGGCAATGAACTTAGGGTTAAATCCTTCTATTAAAACTGTGCATTACTATAGAATTCGAAATGACCCTGGTATCATGATAATGTGAATATAATTTTGATTTTATACGTTTTATATTTCTGAATTCATTTTTATTCTGTTTTATGTGTTTTCAATAGAATTAGTCAAGCAAACACCGAAGAAAATATTGCTCTATTGCTCTAAAAGGTCTAGAATATTATCATTATAACGAGTACTAATTTTCAGTGGCTACTAATATCCATGAAAGACCTTGTTAGAAATTCGATATTCGTAATGAAGACAGGTTCCAAAATTTGTTGGAAACTTTCGATTGTTTGGATAATTTTGTTTTATTTATAATTTATAGGTATTTTTGGGTTAAAATTTTAAAAGATCCAAATCCAAAGAATTTAACAGTTAAAAATTCCAACCGGTTATTTACAGATGTAAATATTATCTACCTAACGCAATTGCTTAACGGCTTTTTCATATGTCGGGTGTATTGCCGATAATTTAAAAAAATAAATGTAATTAATAATGAAATTGTCGCAAATACAAAATTATGGCATACTTAGTAATTGAGTTCAGGACAGGGGTGTCATGATGTATATTTGTATTTCTATTTTTATAATAGTCACACATTTCACAATGAAATAGTTCACTATTATTATAACCATTGGAATAAGCGGAAATTCATACTTACCGTTTTTATATACCATACACAACGTTGTAGAGAGGTTACGACGTCGTTATGGATGGACAATCACACTCGAATATTTCTTTGCATAAAGACATTTGTCAATTTATCACATGGAAGTGAAATAATTTCGAGAAATAATGCAAAACGTTCGCAAGAGTATGTGTTACAAAAATGAACAATAAATATGCACGTCATTATTTGCTGAATCTGATCAAGAAATGGAAATTAAAATATTCAAGAAAGTTTTCACTAGGGATTTTCTATTTAACGAATTCGCGTATCTACACATAAACTAAAACTATGTCCACCAATAATAAAAATATTTGATGGTAAAATTATTATAATTAATTAGGTTATTATGGTTCTTAAAAAAAAATTGTCCGCTTTGGAATACATTTTGTCTCAACATAATTTTATGCGTTAATTATATAATTATAGTTTGAGAAATCTAATAGGTAAGTTCATTGAAACTTAAGTATAATTAACAGGGCTGGCTTAAGATACGACCGACGCGTGCGACGGCACAGGACGCCAAAATCAGAAGGGCGTGCGAGAAGCGTCAAAATTAGAATTAAATTTGATCAATCCTTGACAACGCAAATTATCTACTATAGGTAGAAAATAAAATTCATAATATTTTCAATATATTATTATTATTATAATTATTTATTATTTTATCGACATGCAAGGATTGATCGCACTTGTAGGTATAATTACAGTTTTATAAACTATCACTATATTACTACAAATATTATTATGATTGTTCTATTAATGATTAACAAATATGTGGCAAATATACACATTTAAAAAATTATTTTGAGCATTTTTGATTATGATTGAAGCTTATATATATATTATATAATGAAGCTCCTCCAGCTCCCAAAATTCTGCCGATTTAAGTTATATGTTTTAATCGTTTAAATGGAGGATTGCCAAAATAATTCTTACACTGAGCATTGAAAGAGCTAAAACCGGCCCTAATAATTAAATACTATAATATATATTCATGAATAATTAATTAATTTACTTACGGTTGTCATTATTATAAATATTTATTTCCTCAATTAAAAATTAATAACTTTAACCATTTATCAATCCTCTTTATACAGTCATCTGACTGTTACTTATGACAATTTTTAACAACTCAATTTATTAATTTACATTAAATTATAGAATAATTTAAATTATTAAATTGTTAATATTTAAAAATATTAACCTAACTTTAAATTAAATATATATTTCATACTTAGAGATTTCAGATACAGAAGTAACTTTATCAATATTCGTTTTCATTGAATAAAAGATTTTAATAAACTATTAAAACTATAAAAAATATTACAGAACATTCAAAGTAGTTACATACTCGTAAATATGAAATCAGAATAATATTTTAATAAGATTTCTTTCAATCAGTTCACTATTATTTTTAGCAATTAAAATGTTCAGAACATTAAAAATCATACCATTTAAACTTTTACTTAAACTCAACTGGTCTAAATAGCTTAATATTCAAATAAAATTAATTTTTATAAATTTAAATGAGGAAATTGTATATGATAGTCTAAAAAATAGTGTTGACAGTGTTATGAGCTCATTTGAACTATTTAGAGCAGGGATCGGCAACCTTTTGAACCACGCGGGCCATATTTTTTTCAAATGTTTATCAAGGCCCATATTAAAATTTTTTTTTTACTTATGATATATACTAATAATTGATTGCTATTATATTTGATTATTTTACATAGAAATATGAGTGTAAAAAATACGAATGTTAGATACTGGAAAAAATTGCTTTTAAGAAAAAATTTATTTTTTTGACGAATTAAACATAATGGCTTACCTTTGTTTTCAACGAAAAAGTATAAATCAACCGAAGAATTATTAAAAAAAACGATGTTCATCACAAATTTTTCTTTTTTTAATCGCCATAATGTTTGGGTTTATTTGTAAAATGAAACTATTACAAATGCAAACAGTCACACGTACGGGCGTAATCACGGTGTAATACTAATTGCTACAAATGCAAAGTAACTATGACCATAGATTAAATATATTTAAAATTTTAATTTTTAAATATATATAATTATGTTTAATTTATCTTATGACTGAGTAGTGCAGCCATCATTATCTTTGACTCCGATTAGATAATATTATTTATAAAGAAAAAAGAATTGAATAGTATTGAAAATTGTATGAAAAATTTATTGAACAAAATTAAAATACAAAAATTAACCACCTTTGTGAGGGCTATAAAAAATTGTTTCGAGGGCCACATGCGGCCCGTGGGCCGCGGGTTGCTGACCCCCGATTTAAAGCACTAAACAATTTTTATTTGTATAGAAAATATGCATAAACTTTATTTACAGGCAAAAAGGATTAATTTTTTAACTGACTTATAGATTCAAATCCTAAGTAAAATAATTTCATTATCATTCATTAACTTTGATTATTCACACGGTTTTCAAAAACTTTAACATCTTATACAGGCATTTTTATACCCATTTATAGGGTGCAAATAAATTATAAATAATTTTCATAAAATCAGTTATGATTTTATCAACATTTTATAAGTCAGAATAAAACACATCTTGAAATCAAATAAAAATGATTTGCATAGGAAAAAATGTCTAGGATAATTATTTGGAACATACATTAACATACTAGGGGATCGGGAAATTTGACAGTACCTTACAAGAAGAATGAGGCTAAATCTTAAATCTCATGTCAACATCATATCTATTAAAATTCTATTTATCGCGTGAAAAAAAGAAGTCAATGATTTACCGACAGCACCAATGACAAGTCATCCTATAATTCTCATTATTATCTTTATTTAAGGAGAGATAATAATAAATGAAAAAAAATAAGCTCATGTAATACTTGGATGCTCCCTTTTACTCTGCACTAAGGTTAAGACGGTACAATAAAAAAATTTCTGAAAAATGAGATATAGAAGTTCCAAAATAAATTTTAAGCAATGACCAACAATTAATTTTAAAATATTGATAGATTAAATGATGTGTTTTAATTACACTCTTTTTTTTTTCAAAGAATAAGATTTTTATTTTACTAAATAATATTCTAAAAATAAGATACTTAGATACAATTGTTCAACAAAAAATAATTATTGTTGAAAGAATTAAGTTATTTTAATTCATAAAGAGTTGAAATTTAAAAGGTAAAATTATGATTAAAAAAATAAATTAAATAAAACACAATTCTAAATGAAATGTATAAATAGTATTGAAAATCTACATTTTTGATTTTATAAGATAAATTATTAAATTAATTTGATTTTCTTTATCATTATATAAGTACTAAAAAAGAAAATTATTATTTTATTTGTTGTATTAAACATTTTTATTTTAAATTACAATAATTAAACATAAAAAATACTTTTTAACTCTTTAACACTTATTTGAATCTATTATGTTTAATCTGATATAATTTATTGGCCAAAACTTAAAATTGTAATTAAAACACATGTATTAAATACATTTTTAATTTATTAGAAATTTTATGATGAGGATTATAAATTATAACTTGAAGCTTACACAAACCAACAAATATACCATATGTAGAATTTTTAATTAGATTTCAGAGTCCTAGTTGTATCTTAAAAATTCTTAAAACGAATTTTCACACTATTATAATACATAGTTTACATTTAGAATTAGTTTCCTGCAGCTAAAACGAGTGCTTCAGCTACTTCAACAGCAATTGCAGCTTCAGCCTTGGCAACATCACCGGAAGCAGTTGCTAGTTGACTCTGAGCCTCTTGCAATACTTGACGAGCAGCAGATCCATCGATATCTTCAATTGGATGCGCTTCTTCAGCTAAAACTTGAACACTTGAGTCTTCATTAACCGTTATCTGAAATTAATTTAAATAACTACAATAGTTTTCATATAATCCACATCAAATTTTAATAATTATTTACTGTTCCACTGGACACAAATATTTTTTTTGGTGATCCATCATCTTCGTAAACAGTAACTACACCAGGACGAAGAACGGCTAAGGTTGGTACATGATTTGGTAAGATACCGAATGAACCACTAAAAGATGGTACATCAACTTGTTTTACGTTTTTTTCATTGTAAAAGATCTAGAAAAAAAGAATAAACATTGATCATGACAACGAAATAATGATTGATTATTAAGAACTAATAGTATATAGATAACCATTAATATACAAAATTCCATGTTATTTTCGGAATTATAAGTTTAATGTTTACAAACTTACTTGGTTTGCGGCAGCGAATGTGAAATTCATTTGGTCAGCATAATTTCTTGAAAAGCATTTAGTTGTGCCTTTTGTGAGTCTAGCAGCTAATTTGGTTGATCGTAAGAATAATGCCATTATTTCTAAAATTTACAATTATTTGGAATGTATCGTTTTAATATAAAATGTTAAAACTAATATTACTTACAGTCGTTATGTATTTCAACTTTACAAAATAATCGTGAATTAAAGAGGTTACCGTTGAATATCGAAAATCGGAAAATGACCTCTGATTACTTGACTGCCCGTCTGAAAATATAATTTATATTTTGATAAAATTTATGATAATAATAATGTGGCATAATATTTAACCTGCTGTTTAAATTCAAAGACGCTATAAATGTATTCAGTGTTGCCTCGTGCTACGAACTATACCATTGTAAACTGCTTATAATTCCCCCATTTTTTTAAATTTCTTACTATGATAATTTATTATTTATTCTCGTTTCATTCTGTTATTCCTTATTTCAATAAACTGGATGGATTTATTTATTAGTCATACAGTTCAATAATTTAATTTATTTCACTCAATCATAATTCAACGTGGTAATTGGTAACGTAAGTTACTATGCAATTATTTTGGCTGTAAAATACATTTTTTTTAAATTAACGACGAAAAAAGTAAATCATATTTAACTGACGTTTAGTAAAATTTTAAAAACGTATTGATAAAGAGTAAGGATTTAAGACATAGATACCTAATGACATAAGATGACATCATAACGTGGCGTTTAGTTTTAAAATACTTTATCATAAAATTATTATATGTATATATATGTTACTATACATGAAAATATTTGTTATACTAATTTTAAATAAATTAAATATTTAATTTCCGATAGATATTTTTTTAAATTGAATTATATTTTAATTATTTTATCATAATATACTATATTATCAAAAATGTAATGCTATTTTAGTACAATATTGAATATACAATCTAGGGTAGGCAGCGCTATAGTAATACATAAAATAGGTACTAATTATATTGTTAATTTATATATCTTTTATACAATCATAACTATACTAATACATATTATTTATTGAAAGTATGGATACTGAAAATATAAAAATCAAAAATTTATCAAATATATAGTATTATTACGAGTATATATTTATATCTTTATATATTATACGAGTTGTATTGTAATAATCATTCATATGATTTATTAACCACATTGCATAAATGTATTTGGCTTTCATAGCTAATTCATGACTTATGATTACATAAATGCATTAACACTTATTTGTTACTATATTATACTTAAATTCTCACTATCGTTGAAAAAAGGCATAAGTAGATGACATCTATACTAACCTTAGGAAAGCATTCAAAATAGTTAACCACGTACTGTTAATTTATATTTAATATTCTCGATATTAGTTATTTTATATTACTATTATTATTGTATTATGTTATTACATTATTATCCTGGTTAAGTTCATATTTATTAGGGAAGAATGCAACAAGGAATCGTTTTAGGTAAGATTTTTAATCCATTCACCACAACTTCTGGTGTCCCTCAAGGAGGACACCCATGCTCTTTCTATTACTTATGAACGGCGTAAAACATATATTTTTCTGTAAAATGTCGTTGTTTTTATGATCTCAAAATGTATATTGAGGTTATCTCTATAAAAGATTTTGAAATATTACAGTTGGATCTTGTACATTTTTAGAATTGGCGTACCATAAACAGATCCAATTATTTCTTATCTTGCTTTCAATAATTCATTGATTTGTTATTTTCCCGAACACCTTGACGTACGACGCGGTGTTTGGGAAAATAATTATTATGCATATCGATTGATAATTAGACGTGATCAGGACAACGTTATTCTACGATGTTGTGAGCTTTTTTCAACAATTTATGGTCAACACGTATGTAAAGATAGAGAGCGAACGATTACGATACTTGCGATTCAATCAAAAAAAGGATGCGTATGAAAGATTCTCAAATAATTGTTAAATATCGGTGATGGGAAAATTATTATAAATGAAACGGGATGCATACAATTACCAACCGATTTCTGTACAATCATTGATTCACAAGATGCTCTCATTGATCAGATATTTCCCAATGTATACAGACAATATCCAAATCATGAGTGGCTGGTAGAAAAAGCAATTTTAGCAGCAAAAAATATGGGCGTCAACGAATTGAACTTCAAGATACAAAATTTGTTAGCAGGAGACTTGGTGTCATACAAATCTATTGATACAGTATGCAATGCTACTGAAGCTGTAAATTATCCAATAGAGTTTTTAAACTCATTAGATTTACCAGACAAGCCACCGAATAATTTACAACTGAAGGTTGGAACTTCTGTTATTTTGCTTCGTAATTTGAACCCATCACAGTTGTGCAACGGCACGCCATTTGTTATTAAAAAATTAATAAAAATGTTATCGAAGCAATCTTTTTAAATGGCAAATTCCGAGGTGAAAATATATTATTACCGCGAATCCCTGTTATACCCACAGATGTGCCAATAAAATTTAAATACCTTCAATTTCCAATCAGATTGGCATTTGCAATGACTATCAATAAGTCTTAGGGCCAAACGATGTCTGTCTGTGGCTTAAATTTGAGCACATCATGTTTTTCACACGAACAATTATACGTGGCGTGCTCTCAAACCATCCAGTTTGTTTGTGTTGGCGAAAGATGGGATAACAAAAAATATTGTACACTCTGTTGCATTAAGGGATTATATTGTTTTTTACTAATATTGTCATAATTAGCAAAATATAAAATTTTAAAGGATGAATTTTAATAAATTATTAAAAAAATAAATGTTTGGTGTTTTTTCCTTTTTATACTTCGTCAACGTTCACAGCATTCTATACTTCTTTCACTTATATTTCACATCCTTACATACTTATTATTAAATTAATTTTTTTTCAAAATAACATAACAAAATAATGACAAAACAACGTTTGTCGGGTCAGCTAGTTTTTTTTTATAAAAATATTATGTTATAATACTATGAATGTGTAAGTGATTTGTTATTTATATACATAACATTTGAATTTCATAATTAAAACTTGATTTTTATGAGGAGAAGAGGTTTTGTATCGCTGAACTATTCAAATTTTAATAAATTCTTCCCCTCCATTTGCATACCATGCATATTACACTTCAGGGTTTATGATAACCCTATACAGGAGTAGTATGTATTTTGATTTAATGTATATTATATTATCACATGACGTGACATGTTCCATATAATTTAGATGTTTTCTTTATTCACTATTACTACAGTTTAGTAATATTTATAATAATTATAAATTATTTACTTACTGTAAAAATTAATTACAAAAAAAAAAAGGTTAATATGGGGGTATACAATATACCAACATAACGTGTGCCACACATACGACCATTTAATGAAACTACTGCAACGGTTACGTAGTAAATAAGTAAAATGGAGAAACTCCAAAACACATATTTCAATATTTTTATTATATTTTATTTCATATACAATAATAACGAATACTATATTACAATTTATTATTATTATTGCTTATAGCTTTAAATTTTAAATTCACTTTTTCCAATCTGAATTAGAATAGTTAAATATTTTACCCAATTATACGGAATATTGTAATAAGATATTTCACAGCCAATTATGCAATTAATCATCGATGTTGTAGCGATGTTTCATTAGAACACGAAACATTTAAATACTAGTCGCATTGGAGTTACCACAATATTTTTACAACTGCTAACCAGTCATCTTTAGTGACATGTATGTAATATTGTATCCATATTTTTCGCGATACATATTTTAAAAATATTTTATTTATATTAATAAAAATTTTTTCTTTTACAGAATATTGAAAGAATATATATATTTTTAAAGGCATAAAACATCATATATTTGGTATTTTTAAAGAATATTTAGAGAATATATTGCCTTTTTTAAACGACATAAAAACATCATATTTTAAGGATTATAAGATAATATAAATCCGACCTCTCTTTATAAGTAATCAGTAATCATTCTACAGTCTATAGTTTTATATATCTATACGACGCACTTGTTAGTTCTTTATTTTTTCTTTTATAGTGTTGCTTGTTTATTTTAATTGTTCAGTAGGTACCTACTTAATAAGTACCTAAATAATACCTACTTTTTTTAAATTTAATCAAACATGTAAAAAAACAAGGGAAAAGAAAATAATAGGGTGTACCCGATAATAATACTAAACGATTATTTTATGACAATATTTATACTCTTTAGTGATGATCAAAATTGGTCTTGGTCTTGCGGTCTTGCTTCAAGAACAAGACTGAGACGGTACTGGTTTAGCAAGACCAAGACCAAGATTAGGCTTGAAAGAACAAGACCAAACCAATATCGAAGCTGCAAGACTAAGACCAAAATAAGACCATCACTGCAAGACTCTTGCAGTTTTGCAAATTTTTTTTTCCCCGAAAACACATTGGTTATCTAGATTTCATTAACTAATAATTTATAACAAAAATAATAAGAAATTATTTTTATTGTTATTAACTTTTATCAGTATTTGAGGAAATGACGAATTATTGAAAAAATGATCAGAAATAATTTGAATTAATATTACAAAATAACATAATATACTTAGCAATTACTGAAAAATTATATTTTTCCCCCAAAATCGATGAAAATGTCGCAAATTGTTTTACTCATAGAATAATTTATAACTTATGTCCATAATAAACTTCTACTTTGAATCGAATATACTAATAATTGCTGGAAGTCATTACGGACTACGTTAGATATAATTTTGATTGAAAGTACGTTTTTATTTTCGTTCGTATCTTGTGTGATTTTGCCGTACTATACATTGTGTACTTAAAGTAGTGTCTTATACAGCATATCATTTCATTACCGTCGTAAACTTGTATTCTGTTGGTAATTATCTGTTACCTTGTATTACTGTTGGTATTAATACGCCTTGTTAGTTGTTGTTACTGTACCTTTAAAATGAGTGACATTAAAGACATAGTGAAGCAAAGCGAGAGTGTGAATGAATAAGAAGATGTAATAGGAACTTACAAAGTTAATTATGTTAGTAAATTGATTCATCAAATATAAATACAACTACAATAATATAAACATAATATTTTAAAATGTAAAGTTTTAAACGAGTACCTATAATAAAAATTAAATTGTTTGATTGGTTTATATTTTAATATACTACCTATATAATATATTGGACTTAAGTTTCATCTTGGAAGTCATAGTAAAAAATTTACTTAGCTATAATAGGTAGATATTTAGTTTTTTGTTTTTTATTTTTTGAAAATAGCAAGCAAGTCTTGGTCTTGTTTTGATCATCGCTAATATTCTTTACAGGCGTTTGCGAGCTGATAGTATAAATTATTTTAATTATTTACGTACCCACTATGCCATGGAATATTTCGGCGATGTTCCTACAATATTATTTTGAAACATATTATGTTAAATTTCAAGTTACGTTCGCGTAATTGTAATATGTATGGGGAACTGCTTATGTTCTGAGAATAAAACTTCAATAGTAATATGGATACCATATTCAATGTAACATCTTATGATTGTTCCAAATAATATTATATGCTCGTTACATAGTATTCTACTCGTATTTAGCCTTTGAGTAAAAAATCTAAACCACAAGTTCCATAAGATATATCGAACACCGGACGATGTTACCATACTAATAAGTCGAAGGGTACCTAAGCTTTTTTCAATTTTTATTTAATATACAAATTCAAATGACATTAACATTCTACATATTCGGTTATTGCGACGGTTTATTATACGTTTGAAAATCGACGGCGCGCTATTCCTCCCCGGACTTTATTATGCAGTAAAACTTAACCCCCGCCGATGCCGGTCGCGTGCGTGTATTGTACATACAAATATATATATATATATATATACCTACATATAAATATATAATAATAAGTATGCGCATATATTATATATATATTACATAATACACGAAATACGACGGGGGAGGGAGAGGAGTATATGAGTCGACGAGCGCTCGTTTAATATAATACAAAACGTGACGCGGCGACGGTTTCGCACAGCACGCGCGTCCAAAGCGCTTTTTGCCCGACTCGACGGGCGGGTGGCCGGAGGGTTGTGCGGTGACCTTGCCCGTACCCCGCGACGGGTCCGTCGGACGTGGATCGTCCGGTGGCCGGCCGCGGCGACGGTGCGTGGCGATTGGCCGGGGTAGGCGTGTCGGGAGGCCATGGGTAAGCCCAAGCCTTTTCGATGGTCCGCGCGCGCCACCTTACGAGGCGACCGGAACGCGCGCCGCCGGCCGCCGCCGCAGTCCTCGCGCGCATGTATAGTCGCACGTACACGTGTTCCACCGTCGTCGAACCGCTATTGTTTGAACAATTATTATTTATTGTTATTAAGCTTGTTTTTTTCGCTGTTTCGTGTGTTGTGTGGGGATCTTTAAATTTAAAAATTAACATTATTATTAGTAAAATATATATATATACGTATGCATAAATCGTCAATTAAACGGTTTCGCCATCGCCTATCCAGAGGATAACATTATTTTTGATTTATTATCTTTCCCATCGATTGATTTTATTTTGATTTTATACCATTAAGATACCGCGTTCCGGAGTTTTTTTTCGCGCGACGTGTTTTACACTTATTTCATTTGCCATTAGTTCGTCATCGTTATAATATTATTAATTTGCTGTCGAGGCGATAAAAAAATAATTATTTTTTTCGGTTCTTTTCGCGTTTCGAGCACACAACTGTACAGCACATCAGACGCCACCGTTTTCGACTCATATCGTAGAACTGTATAAATGTGCCGGACGCGCGTCAATTGCGGACTATGAGCTGCACAGAGGTTATGTATCAGGCGTATTATCCGTATTTGTATCAGAGGTCTTCGGGCGCGGCCGCTCCACCGACCAGAGCGCCGCACCACCATTTCACGCCGTTCACCCATCAATATGATCGGGTAAGCAGTTTAATCGTATACATACTCATTATATTACTATTTATATCCTACTTATATCATTATTATACTCCTAGTTTTTAAAAAAACACTAAATGCTTTTATTTCGAAATTTATGTGTTTTAACGACATAAGAACGACAGTGCCAACGAAAACTATTGACGCTATACATTTTAATTAAGTTTCAATGGTATTTTGAAATTTACATATTTTCAATACGGATTCGTGCACATATTTTATATTTTTGAAACATTTAAGTGACTTTAAATACGTAACTTTTTTTTTTTTTTAATTTAATTTATTTAGCTTTTAGTATCAACTATTACAGCTCAACAATTATATTATATACAACGTAATTCAATTAAATTAACAATAAGATATTGTATCATAATATTGAGTATACAGAATAGAAAGAAAAACCAAAAATATAATAATATTAATAAGGTTAATATAAAGATAAGGGCATATAGATTACATAAATAGGTTGAATGCATTTGTTGGTAATTGGTTATAATAACTTATGGGGAATTTATTGTAAGTTTGTTTATTAGGACGGTGAGAAGAGAAAGTAGAAGGTATAATAAGATTTTTATTTCAGTTAGAAATGTAGAAAAAGTATCAGAAATAGTGTGTGTTGGTTGCTCTGAAGATATGTTGGCACATGTTGGACCCACTTTGGTGTTGTTGCCATGATGACGAGTACGAGCTTCTTGCCTTTGAAGTTCTAGCATTTTTGTTTTTTTTTTTATTTGATAGTACTAATTTCTTGCGATTGGGCATCATTTGTATGAGGCTGTGTGATCACTAGAACACAGAGCGCATTTAGCTGGGAGTGACCGGTCTTTGGTGCAGTCCGCTGTGAGATGGTTGTCACCACATTTGACGCATCTAGGTGAGTGACAACAGTAATTGCGAGTATGACCATATGCTTGACATTTAAAACACTGAGGTGGGTCATTAATTTTAGCGTCTGGCTTTTCGATGACTACAATGGAATGGAGCAATGTTGATTTGTTGAAGATATCGTGGTTATTATTTTTAAGTGCCAATTCGACGTGGAAAAGAGGTAACGGACGTTGATTCTTTCTTATATTCGCCACGTGTACCACAGAGTGTCCATGCTCCGCTAGGGCATCTGAGATATCGGATAGAATTGTGGTATGATGTAGATTGCGAATTACTACCTTAAAGTGGCGCATGTAATGGGGACGGAAGATATGAAATTCCGCACTAGTGCTTATTAGATACTTCGAAATGGTGGCGAAAGCAGGGTAACTGTTGGCCCGAATTATTAAATAAAATGGTGCGGACTTACACGAAAAATCATTAATATCCGTGAGATGTATTAATTTTTTACGAAACTCAGAAAAATTTCTGATCTTCTTTACGTAAATCGCCGGCATATGAATGAACTTCAGTACGTTTTTACTTGGTGGTAGTTGCTCGCGCTCTGTAGCATTAGAGTTAGATGTAAATATGTTCGATACCAGCTTATCATCAGCCGTTGACAAAACAGCGAATTGATTTGGTGAGGTAAAAGATTAGGGAGAGCTGGAGTGCGAAGACAAGTGTCGTTTAGAATTCGTTGCCGGTGGTGATTTAAATGATGTCATATTAATAGACGCGAAACAGTTCGCTCCGTTACACACCTATTAAATATGTGTTGCGTAATAACGATCGGTCATTAGACGTTGCCAATACGGACTACGGAGCGCGATAAAGCACGTGCTCTCGCGATGATGGTCGAAACCGTACTGAAAATGTTTAACTAAATAACTATAAATAATAAACAGTTTACCTATGATGATGATTTGATAATTTTTCATCTTTCATTGTAATTTTATAAATAAACGTTTTATTGAAGGAATCGCTTCCTACGTACGTTTATTAGCATTGCTCAACATCTCGAGTGATTTCGTGTGACAATTTTCATGAGAATGGTACTGCGTCTCGAGGGACAAAGAATATATGTATTATGCCTAATACTAACTCGGTGAACTAACCGCTTGATACTGTTACGAACGGATTAGTTATTTTTATAAGGGTCAGAACCTCACTTCGAGTCGATGATTAAAAAATAAATTAATATAGAAGTTAGTACAACATTTTCAAATTTGTTAGAAAATACAGGTTTTTTAATTTCCCTTAAACAAATTTGTTTCAATGTTTCCAATATGAAGGTGCTAATCAATACTGGCAAAAACATTGGTTTTCAATTTATAAAGGAGTAGCCATTATCACAACATTTGCATATTTGTTGGATATTAATTTTTTTTTTGCTCAAAACAATTCCCTTCAAAAATAAAAGAGATTTGACTTAGGTATTGCATGGTCCACAGTTTTATACTAGGTACGTTAGCTCAGTTATACATGTATAAAATCATAAGTATATATAATTACGATTTTATATTACCATTATTACTATCTACTATAAATAGTTTCCTGATAAATAAATGAGAAACATTCATCGTCAACGAAAATTTTACCAAATTTAAATTGCATCAGTAAGAAATTTATAAAAATGTGTTTAGGTATTATTATTTGTTACTCCATAAATATTAATGGTGTACAAAAAGAATGAAATTAATACAAATAATATGACATGATGAATTTGAGGTTGTCTAAATTATGTATAGGTACTGGGGAAGGTGGGTATTGTGTTTAAAAAAGTTTGAAACTAAATTATGTAAAACGGATTACTTTTTAAAATCTGTGCATTTCTATGCACTTTATTTCAATCTATTAAAGGACACTTTTTTTTTTTTTTAATAAAATCGAGTAAAAAATAATATTTAATGCAAGTATAAAAGTGGTAGGAGAATTGGCTCTATAATGGATACTCTGCTAATTGTACATTTATTAGTGAAGCCATGAGTGTAGTCATTGATTTAGTATATAGTACGAGAATATTCGGTATAAAATCATTATGTATACAATCAAGATTTATAATTATGAATTATGTTTAAATACATCGAATCAGCTGTTTGTAATAGTTAGTTATTACTTAGTTGGAAAATACTTATAATGCCATCATGTTGATATAATTATCTTACTATATCGAAGGCTGTAATACTATATGTATGCCTATGTGTAGATGTCACATAGTTGTATATGACGACCCATATTATATCCATGTCATATGATCCATGTTATCTACAATATTTTGACGTCATTTAACAAATATGATTAAATTGTTTAATCACATTGATCAACTGTTTTTATAATTTGTGATTTTTTTCACTATTTAAAAGTACAATTATATTTTTATGTTATAATTTTTGAAGGGAAAATTAACGGAACGTTTTATAATTGGTTTAGATTCATTTTTCAGAAGAAAATAGATTAAGAGGTAGCTAAATTAAAGAAGCTATATAGAATTATGCTCCATTTAGTTGTTTTGTGTTTAACAATTTAAACATCAATTTTTCCTCCCTGATGTTAGTCAAGCCATTTTATTATATTTTATTTTGCTATCTTACTTATTATGATTATTTGTATACATTATTAATAAAGTTGATTTAACTAAACAACAATTAATGGAAATAAACTAAAGGCAACTACTACAGAGTAATGTAGTCAGTAATATAGTTATTGAATGTTCAGTATCGAACATTCAATTAACATTTAACAGTTTTCCAGCGATATCACAAAAAGTTATGTCTATTGAGCCTTCCTGTATCCATAAGCAAGTTCTGATTAAACCCTACTATGTGGACACTGTGTTTTACCATATTTATATTTCTGCCTATTGTTAATGCCTTCATGATGTGTTATTTTAGAAAAAAAAAACAATTATAACTTTAAATTATTTTATTATTATTTTATAAAATAAAAATATGTATAATTTTCTTCTGCAAAGGATAAATAAGGTGAGTAAAATTCACGTGTGGTGAGAACTTTTCTTTAGCACATAGATTGTTTACAGTGCGTAGCTACCATAGGGAAAAGTGAGGCAGTGCCTCGGGACCCCGGAGTGTAGAGGCCTATGAAACTTATTTACAGTTATGAGACTGCACTTCCTTAAATAAGTAATTGAAAATATTGATTAATTTAATTCCTAAATTAAACATGGTAGTTTGATAATTTAATAACAACCATCATGGAAAAGAGTTTAAATAATATTATAAAGAACAAGATGGAAAATAAAAACAATAACTATAGAATATTGAGAACATTAATCATGAAATATTAAGAACAGTATTTATTAAATATTAAAATTAAATAGTGCGTGGTAATTAATTATTTAAAATCAATTCTAGTTACAGTCGAGTATTTAAATAAAATAATAATTCAGGCAATATATATTATGTTTTTTATAGTATTAAACTGGATTTGAATTTTACTTTGTATAATTATTAATTATCTGTTAATTATTTTCGTTTATCGTTTCTTAGTAAGTATTCACATTTGAAAGAAGAATATGACGTGTATATTTTAAGTTTAATAATTTAATAAAAAATATCAGTGAGATAATGATATACTATACTGTTTAATAATGTTTGTAATAAAATATAACTTATTTGTGTATTATAGTCATAAATTATACCCTTTACTATGTTAAACAGAAGAATTATTGATTTTGAAATAAAATTGTTATTATAAATGAAAGTATCGATATAAATTTATCAAATTGCAAATATAGATTTTTTTTTTTAAGTATTCGATTAGAAATAATATAATTTTTAAAAATATATCACCGTAACTAGTTATTAAAATATGAATGTGTTAAATAATAATTTAAACTTGAGTATTTAAGTAGATCTTTTGTTGTAGTTTTTCATATAATATAATACAAATAATTAGCTTTTAAATATCCCCACGTTAAATCACTTAACTATTTTCAAATCCGGTTTAAGTAGAACATAGATATATAGTTGATTCATCTTTATAGTATGTATAAACAATTTAACTACTTGAAACTGTTTTATTTTTAATTTTAACTCATGTAATTCACATTACTGGGTTATTAAATTGAGCTACATGAAATTTCAAATATTTCTGAATACTGTGGTCTTAAAAAATTATCGTCATACATGTGACGGATGATTGTAACTGTTCAATTGATTATTTGGCAGTTTAATATAATTGATAATTGTAATTTGTCAATACAAAGCAATATGATAGTTAATTAATAATAAATGCTTATCGTTTTCTCATATAAATAATAAAATATTAAGTTTTGGCGTTAATTTATCTATTGATAGCGTAAATCTACATTTATTGATTAAAAAATAGATATATTCTAAATTGACCATATGCATACAAAAATAACCAAAACAAACCATTTTGATTGAACTTTTGAAAAAATAACTTTAATTAAATTTTAGTTATTTTTATATACAATACATTAACTCATTATTCTAACGATGATAATTTAAATATATTTAAATTATTATTAATTTAATAA
This sequence comes from Sipha flava, assembly GCF_003268045.1. NCBI lineage: Eukaryota > Metazoa > Arthropoda > Insecta > Hemiptera > Aphididae > Sipha > Sipha flava. The sequence continues at coordinate 1,285,190 of NW_020273159.1, read as the reverse complement.
AATCATAAATAATTAATATTTGTATTCCTTTAATTTTTATGATATTGAAAAATTGGTTTCGAACACTTGTAAGTGGATGTTAATTGTTTATAATTATTTGTAATTCCTTTCCAAGCAATCGAAAATAGTATACAAATTATGTATTAATAATAACGGCCTGTGTTTTTCTATTCTGGACGAGAAATTTATTTGGTGATCTTGTGGGATTCGGTATTTTCAACTCATGTTTGTCAGTTTTCGTCGAATACTGTTCGTCACTTAATATTACTTAAACTTTTATTGATAATTTTACTATTATATGAGCAAAGGAACATAATGCAATTAAAAAGGAACTCATGAATATAAGATTACACTTACAGCTTATTGAAGACTTGTCAATGGATTATTAGTATTTAAAAAACTTTTTTTAATTTCTGAGATATCTTTGTTATTAAACTATGATTATATAAATTAAATATATTATTAAAATATTGAAAATTATAATAACAGAATATAAAAAAAAATAATAATTAATAAATAAACTGATTTTTCATATGCAAATATTGCTAAAAAATGTAATTATATATATATTGGTTCCATATCAAAAAAAAAATGCACTGTACATTTGGATTATTAAACATATCACATATTATGTAAATTATTAAAAAAAAAAATGTAATTAAAATACTTTTACAAGATCTTAATAACTTAAATATTTAGTATTATTTTAATAACCTGAACATTAAATTATTTTCCACGTGATTTACTTATTTTATTATCGAACTTTTATAAATTGTATGTATATAGATACTAATATAGATAAATTTTAATTGTAAAAACAATAAATAGGTACTTTGTGCTAGCATTCAGATCATAGTAGGGATAAAGTTCATCTATGTATAACTTCAGTATATTTAATCTTCTATTTAATTTCTAAATGATATTTATGTAATTATGTCTCGAGGCCTTCAAAACGTACATTTTTGATTCTTTTTATTTTTTTTTTCCAATGTACTAAATATTTTAAGTACTAAAATTAGTACTTATAGCTTGATATTATTATGAAAAATTATAGATTTAAAATGTTTTGTATCAATTTATTGAAGGACAAATTAGTATAATTACTTTGATATCTACGGATATCTACGTTGTTATTCGTCTCAGGTATCAAAATCGAATAAAATGTGATAGTTTTTATATTCATAAACGAGCAGCCTTGTAATGTTTAAAAATGTTTCGTTGTACAATACTTTGACTTATAAGTAATTAATACGGTTGAACTTTTGAAATTCTCCTCAATAACAAACCTAGCTAAACATTGAGTATTATATTGCACGTGTTCTCGCTGCCGATCAGCACTTAGAGTGATATGCATTACATTTCAAACACGTCTTGACAGTAAACATACAGATCTAATCAACTGCGATATAATAATAATTATATTTATAAATACATTTATTATTATATGCTATGTTCATGATTTCTACTTCTTTATGGGTTTAGTTGAACACGCTTTATAACATCGTTTTCTTGGTTAATCATTACCTATTTTCAATGTACGCATACTGTCACATATAAACTGGGAACCGGTTGTTTTGGAAAACACGTCTTTTAAAATTCACCATAAGTTAGAGAGAGAACGATACTAGTTAATGTCTGTTGATAAAATTTGATATCTGTTTATAAGAGTATTGCTATTAAACTCCAAACAAAAAAAAAAAAATTACACGTGTGGTAATTACTAACAAAATACAAACGTTATCATGTTGTGATGTGTTATATCTATGTATAGGTTAATGCATAAAGTATTTTTACATATGTTATCCATGTCTTCGTCACACAAATATCAATTATTTACTAAATCACTAATTTATTTAAGGTTTATCAGAATTTTAAAAATCGAACAATAAAAAAAATTACTTCTATTGTAAAATGATGTGTATTAAGAATGACCTTACGCCTGAGAATTTTTTTTACGGACAATTTTTAATCTACTTAAAACCATTATTTGTTTTTTTCAAGTTAAGGAATCAGTGAGTACTTGACATATTGACTACATTGAGATATATAGGTAATATAATTGTAAAATATTTAGATTCCATACATCATATATATATATTAATTAACTATATTATAGTTCATAGCTCATAGCTGGGAACATTGAGAATTAAATTATCGATAAGTGGATTATAGAAGAATATAGTAAATTTATTTCTTAAACGTATACAGGTCTGGTTTAAGGGAAAAGCTGTCTGGGTTGCAGCCAAGGGCCCCTCAAATTTTCATGATATTTAAATTAGGATACAGAAAAAAATTTTTATTTGTGTTTACAAATATTTAATTTAATAATATTAAACTTTATTTGGACGTTTAAAATTTAATTTTTATCTTACTAATACTATATATATATTTACATATATTGAGTATGAACAGTGTTTTAAAATTTAAATAAAAATTCCATGCATTTAATTTTAATTATTTAACAATGTTATTTCAAATATTATTTATTACAAATAACTTATTTGTAGTATTCATTATTTAAATATTTACGCTTACACAAATTAAGCAATTCGTATTTTTATAAAGCAAATATAATATTATGATGATACAACTTATACTCGATTAGATTGTCTTCATGATTATTATTAAATAAATAGTTAATTGTTATTACTGTTAAATATGATTGATGATATAGCTCAAAACTATTTTTATTTTATGTGACTATGAACATATATTGGTCTAAAGGTAAAGTACACATTTATCAATACTGTTCCATCAAGATTAATATAATTTACACAATTTTATAATAAAATATATCAAAATGAAAGTTATCACGTTGAATTAATTAGTATTCAACTGCAGTTATTTATAAACAGTGGTATGCATCATGTGAAATTGTATGTGTAATTATCAAATTATGTCCAGACATGGAAAAATATTATGCTACGAATGTCTGGAATTGAATGTCATTCACTGTAAAAAATGCAAAGCAATAATTTCAATTATTGCATTTACCTGTTTTCTATGAAATGAATTAAAAATGTATATTAAAATATTATGTACATAATGTGAATAAAATGTAGTCAGGTATCATTCATTTCAGGAAAATACACAAAACATTTTACAATTTGAATACATATCATGGAATAATCATCGTTATTGAAAATATATGTTTACATGTATTATATACGTGTACATTGACAAATTATTGTGAACATTATTTCATCATTCAAAATACTTACGGTATTTTGTTTAACATCAAATTAAGTTGAGGTTGTTGTTGTCATAAATATACTCATTAATAATTGATTATTCTGATACATCATATATTATTATAGTTTAATAAAAATTGAATATTATACATAATTTTTTTCCAGGAACAATTAAATAAAAATCAATATTTTCATTAATCTCTGTTATATTATAAATAATATGTCATTCGATTTAAAGTTATAATTTCAATTGGGTTCACTAAATTAAGTCATTTATGATTTTAAGCAAAATTTGTGCATATCAACAGTTCAATATTGAAACAAAAACAAGTTTTTACAATAAAAGATTTTTGTTGAAATGTGTCGGCAACGGTGGTGAATTATTTGTAGAATGTGAGAGAAACAGGATAATATTATTGCTTCAGGCGTTTTTATCCGACACGCGACCCGCATTGTGTTGACAACCTTCTAAAGACGTGATTGTTTTGGAATATAATGTTTTGTTTTAATGTATAGTTATAGTTAACCCGTTATAAAAAATTCATACAATTCATTAGAACAACTATTTATGTATTTTGTATATAATATTTTATATCTTTTGTTTACATTTTTTAGATTCTAATATTTTCTAATTAATTATGTTTGATGAATAAATCATAATTTATTTTTTATTATTACATTTATGTTTAAAACTATATAGGTAATTTTGTTATAAAACTTTTTAATTGTTTTTAATAAACAGTTATGTGTAACCTAAGATATAGTTACCATCGATTTAAGTTAGTATATAATAATATTTAATGGAATATTAATAACGATCTACTTAAAGTTAATTTGTTTAGTTATTCTGATTTTAATAGTTTAATAGCGGAAATCATAATAATTCATTTTTAGTTTAAAAAGAAATCATTACTTTGAATTAATAGAATTTTTATATTTTCTCTTTTATTCCATTGTATTAATAATTTTTGTATTTTTATTGATTTTTAAAACTTGCGTTACATTTTTTATAATTATTGTTATATACTCATATTTTAGTATTTCAACAATAAATGATAAATCTTTTAATATAATATAACTATAAAATTGTATAATTTTTAGTTTCATAATTTTAAGAATAAATTATAATACAATACACGTAATACAATTTAAGTTGTATTTAAATATTATGTATATTTAATAATAAAATCGAATTTATGGTCAAGGCTCAAAAATACAAATTTATTTGTTATACATCTAGGTGCTTAATATTTTACATAATTAATTTACTCAATGTACGCGTCATACGAATAATGAATATTAACATAGTAAATGTATTTTTGCGCTAGTTTCGTAACTGTATAATAAATGTATTATAAATACAAACAAAAATATTTGCAAAAAGTTGTTTGTCAATACTTGTGTTCTAAACCTAACTCGTGTATTGTGTCTTATGTTTATGATTCAACTCTTCTTTTTCCCTTTTCTTTATTATTTAAGAAATAATGTAACTTGTGAGTCTATGAATACATTTTGTACTGGCACAAACTATTGCAATTATTATATTATACTTATATAAAGACAGATATGCTATAAACGTAGTTTAACTCTCACAAGTTCTAGGTTATATTCATTAAAGGACAATTTCATATTTGACTTGTTTACCTTTATACCTATATATATATATATATACATTATTTTATGGATGTATATATGTATGACATATATACATTGTTTGTATGTGTGTGAGCCTGCGTGCGTTTATCATTCTGAGTACTCTTTTCGTCGTCACCGTGTTGTCTTCCATGTTAATATTATGTGTGGTTTGATTGCTATAATCAAAGCTAGATTAAGGAAGGACTAAGTGGGCTATAGATCAGGGCCCCCTCAAAAATATGAGTTTGTAGCTTTTTTATAATTATAAATACATAAAAACAAATTTATCAATATTTATTGACAGATACTTTCGTATTTAAAGATTTATAATAATTATATTCAGATTAATCATAAAGATTTGGATGATAGTTTAAAAACAGAAATTTCTCATTTTACCATTATTACAAAATAGTTTCTTCGGATATTGATAATTGTAGTGCTATAGAAAAACTTCTTTATGAACAAAATCTTATTGATATTTTTCCAAATATATATATTGTGTTTAGATTGCCTACAATTTACTCAAAAAATCTCCGAATACTTATAAATATTCGATTTGAATAAGAATTGTTAAATTATTATTTTTTTTATATATATTATTTTATTAACGATTGACCCCATATAGAACCGCGTAAAAGAACATTAATTATTGCACCTGTAGCTACTAACTTTTATTTTCAAAGAATGCGTATACGGACCGATCTGGGAGTTTTCAAATGACCATGTGTAAATATTCCTCAAGCGTATTTAGTGGGCAACGGGTAAATGTGAAACGAATACTCACGTACGAATAATGCAGATCTACATGAAAAAAACATTTGAAATATTCTTTTACGTACCAAAAACCTAATGAACAAATTGGAATGGCTGAGATGAGTTGGATTCCATGTTTCTGCACTACTGTTCAACGAAAGCGCCCCCTGTAAATAAAAACAGGAAAATACTTTATGATTATTATTATTATTAATACATGCTAATATGGAAATTTTTGTTTTTCTTGTAAAATATGAAAATCTTTATTTCGAATTGCTGTACATAGTAATATAGGTAACGGTACTCGGTATATGTGTAGGAACAGAAAAAAAAAAACAAATTGTAAAAAACAAAATAAATAAATAAATATATATATTTAAAATCATCATGCGTTGTAAAGTTTAGTGTAGGTACAAATACTGTGTTATAGGTTTATACGGGTATGTATCCATGTTGATTTATGGTCATCAGAGGCAGCCGGTGTGTGCCGGGACACGAGGAATGCTCTTTTAAGTCCGGCCCGACTCCGCATTCTTTCTGTATCTGGTCCATCTTACAATTTATTCTTGTTTAGGTTTTTTTCTTTTATTATTACTATTTTTTTTTGTTATTTTATTTTTTTGTTTACAATGGTCTTTTACGAAAGGGTAATATGATGATAAGACAATTGATGTTTTTCGGAAGAAAAAAACTTTTGGCTACTACTTTTTTTTACCCGTGTCTTTTACCCTCAACCGGTTTTACAGCAATCGTTCAACTAAGGTTGTGTAATATTAATTTACCATCATTAGTCTGAATAATAGGAGCCGCAGTCGGCAAACGTATATTTAACCCAATCAACACGTTTTCACAACGGTTTTGGTTTTAAATCTTAGATTACGAATTGGAATAATGAATTGTCCAATAAAATTGGATAAGATCATATCCAATTCAAGAACTTACGTGTGTATCAAAACATTTAATACGTTTATATACTATATAAATACATTAAATGTAATTTTATAGTTAAATGATCGGGGAGCATATAGAAAATATTGTTTTTAGGAAAAATACTATACTGAACTTTATTTCAAAAATCAATTTTTTGAACGTCAGAACATAATATATCTATATGAATTATGTGTTAGGCTAGTTTATTCACTTAAAACCGTTCTAAATACGGTATGTATTACTAATAATAATTTCCTCACATTCCACCAGAGTGATAAAACTAGGTGTAAAATAAAACAAAATAGATGATTGTTCTAAAACGTGTTTCATGGTTCGTAGCCCTTGCATAATAATACTATTATACGTTGTCTACATATTCCATAACATCATTTTATCTGTTTCCCATACGCATTCTTATTGTTAATGTTATTTTGTACTTATTTCTAAAATTCTATTAAAATAACTAAACATATTGTTATTATATCCTAATGTAGATATGTATTTATACAATATAATGTTACTGACGTTATCAAATTTGTTTTTTAGTTAAGAGCATTGGAGACCCATCAACAAGCGTCTACATCTTCGCCGATTGGCGGAAGCGACTCGCCGGCCATCAGATGGACAACTATAGCGGATCACACGGATTCGCATCACAGCAGTGTTGGGTCCGGAGCATCCAGCGTGGGACCGGTCGGCGGCATCGCGAGTCCCGCATCTTCGCCCGCCACCGCAAACAGTGTGTCGGTAGTACACAAAGAAGAAGACACGTCTAGAGATGGTAATATAACGCTGCTTATAGCATGTATCTGTAATTAAAACGATACGACAACAAAATCAAATTCAATCACCTTATATTATATAAACACTAATAACATACAGTGAGGATATCACAGGATAAAAACGAGGTCTTATCGATTCCTCATTTATAAGGTATTCGATAAGTTGTGTGAAAATTAATTAAAATTTGATATATTATTATTGTTATTAAATCTATTCTCCTCGAGAAGTCAATCTCAATTTTACTTCGAAATAGCCGGGTTTTTTTTTTTTTTTTTTTTTACTAGTAATGAAAAACTTTATCTCATCACGAATAAGTTTATATATAGACAGAATGATGTATACGTTCGCGATTAAATACCTTATGCACACCTTCGATAACCCAACGAGTCATGCATGTCGAATTATTCTATAGCGATTGCTTGGTGTTCTGCGTGAAAACTATTCAATACATCTAGAACTGAAAGTACCGACCTATTGTAAGAAGTGTGTTTTCGTTACCGCGTTTAGTACGACTATATATTTTGTGCAATAGCAAGAAATTATATTTTCGAAAACCGTCACAATTCACAATAGCTAGAATCATTTTTTTTCAAGCATAATTGATCATTATATTTCAATATGATTATGTAGTACAGATTTTTGACAGTCGAAAAACGAGTGCGTCAATATTTACACTAATATTTCCAAGTAAATAAAAAAATTATTATAAAATCTTGAAGTTCCTTAAATTAACAAATATATTTATTTAAAATCTAAGATAACCACTGCTTTCAAATGTACTTATACAAACAAAATATATAACTAACACTCATTCGAGACTGTTAGTTTTATCGCGGTTTTTATTTAGACCTACGAACTAACATAAAAATGTTAGTAATAATTATATAAATTTTAAAATATAATAATTTATAAATATGAATTACATTTCCAGAAAGTAAGAGTTTTAATTTAGTACTTAAAATATTCGTGGTTTATAAATATCCTTAAAAAGTGAAAAGCGTTTACAAAGGACAATATTCATCGCCCTATTAAGAGTCCTCCTCAATTAACGAGCACAAGGATGCTTTATTCTTGTGATATTAAGATTAATCTGCTTTGTCGTCTTGCAAAACAGAGCAGACATCTTAATAAACATTATATATTATAATACACAAGGCAGCATAATTGTGGTATATAAATCGTCCTTTTTTCTGAACTTTTATACCGAATTGTAATTCAGTCCACGGCGACTTAACGAGGTGGTAATGTATTCAAAAGAGGGATAGTTTTAAACTGTTTTTTTTTTTTTTTGTTTGTTTTTGTTCGTGTCGTTAACGAAATTAAGATGCAAAAACGGGAAATAAGACGTAATGAACAGATGATGGATTTAAAAAGTTTTTTCCGTTAAAAACAGTTTTTATATATATATACATATAAATATTTTTTTTTCGTTTGTGGTTGGTTTTTTGTAGATGTTCGTACTGAAATGGATGAGGACGAAGACAACGTGGATGATTCGAGAACGCGCGGGGACAGGCGTGCCGCCGCACACGCGCAATACGTGTCTGTCAATTGCGTGGTGTTCACCCACTACAGCGGTGACGTTGCCGCCGTAGTAGACGAACATTTTTCCAGAGCGCTAAATAGCGAACAGAAACTCAATAACACCCATCAGACATCGACCAAAGGTGAGTGTCACTTTTCGAGGATTGAATATTATTATAAATCCGGTCCAAATATGTGAAATGCCTATACAATAATATGTCCACAATTACATTATTTATAGTGATCTTGATCGTTTAATGAACCAACAAGAGTATGATGTACATTTATATTTGAAAACCAATAAATTTTAAATATTATGCGGAGAACATTTAACAAACACGATCTTGCCGTCGTATGTCATTGAGATCCAAATTAAATTCGGAAGTCCTTAAAAATGTTCGTATTTAAATTTTAGATAAGTTAGACTGGTCACCAAATATATGATTTCTGCGAGACCCGTTTTGAAACATATTAAATGAACGTGTTTTAAAACACATTTAATAACGTTTTTACACATAAATTAATGAATAACAAGTTACACGTAGGAGTTACGGCCAAATTACTATAATGCAAAGTAAATGAAAAGTATAAAAATACTATCGAGTCGAATAGATTTGAAATATTCGAGTAGGTAGTGGTATATTAAATCATCGGAATTTATTTTTCTCACTCTGTAACTTTTTTTTTTCTTTACATCTGCCGCGGATATCGCAAACGGTTGACTGCAACGTTGAGAATGACCTTAACTAAGAATGCATTTTCGCTTTGAAGTGAAAAAAACTTAACATCCCAGACCACAACGGTTTTTTTTCTTTTATTTTTTGCTTCTCGAAAAATTGTTCTTCTTTCCCATCCCCGCATGCACCGACACATTATTTATTGTTATATATTGACCGCGTGAGAATTGAGCATTATTTTAATAGGTTTTTAATTAGTACAAGAAAACTCTTTCACTTGTAAAACACCTCCGACAGGAATGCTTCTTTCGTCGCGAATAAACTGGTTCTGTCCGCGTAAATACATGCACACACACACACACACACAAATATATATTATGTACATAATACTGAATACGAGTAGGTATGGACCGCAAAAGAGCGTGTACACGCGCTAGTGCGCAAGAGAGCGTTGTGGAATAACACACGCCAAACTCGCACCGACAAAACGTTTCTTTTTCTTTACATTAGCATTACGTCGTCGAGATTTAATATATTAATCATAAGACTATTCAACGGTTTTTCTTATATGCAGTACAATATTGATGCTTATGCTTAAACAAAATAATTTTTAATTTAGAGTAAGTAATCAACCACGACAATTTTTGAAAAATTTAATAAAAATTATTTCAGATAATGAAATATTAATAAATTATTGATCTCCAGGGTAAATTAAACATTTATATATTAATATTATTTAGGAATACTTTGATTATAGTGTTATCTAATGTTATATTGAATATTTAATATCACTCTACAAGACTGATTATACTATTAATGATGTAAAATTCATTGTTTAAATGTTTTTATTAAGAATTAATACAAATTATTATTAACGCGTAATGTTATAACTTTTTAGCTATTTCAATACATTATTATTAATTGATGAACATGAAATCGCTAAAATTGTTCATAGTATGGGTGTATATAGTTTATCCCCGATTGATCAAAGCACACAAAAAAAAAAAACAAAAAACAAGAAATAATGTGATTAATATAACTTAGAGTCACCTTATAAAATCCTGTTAGAGATAAAATCATGCTCTGTCGCATGATAAAAATATAAGTCGTAAATCCATTAAAAAAAAAAAAAAAAAATAAATAAATAAATAAAATTAAAATAAGAAATATTGGAAACTATTGTACTGATACAACGTTTAGATTACAATGTATATTTATACTCATTTCGTAGTTCATAATTTAGTTAAAAAAAAAAAAACATAAATTATTCAAAATAGTTAATATTTTTAGATAGGTACCTACATTAACATTAATATAAACACCTATAATTATTATTAATTTGTTACATTTAATATGAAATTGAATTAAATGTCTATATAATTATTGAAAAAACATGTTCCACTGAAAAATAATTTGAATTAATAGTTAATATTAATTATAATTACGGTCGAGTATTTTTATAAATAGTTAAAAAAATATTTATATTACAATAATACTTTTAAATATTAATTATACTATTCTAAATATCTATTCGTTTCATTTCGAAGTAACCATAATATTAGGGCTTATCAAACGTAATACTCAACTCTATGTTTTAAACTTCAGATAATAATTTAATAAAATGTGGAATCTAAAAGAATTGAACACAATTATGTAATGTTCCGTAAATTATGTGAATCGGTATGTATTCATGTATATTTAATGTAGTTATGTCTATTAATACTTTCTGAAAATTACATTCGTAAGTTTTTAATTATTAAATTTATTAATTCGTGTGTATATTATTTTTTGGATATTTCATATCAGTAAAACGTGTTGTCATTTGCCGTTAATTTTATGACATGTATGACGTAAGTACCAATGTGTTTTAACCTTGGTTTATTTCTTTATTTTTTAATAATTTTCTCATTTTGATTCATAAATATATTTTTAAATAAATTCGATAATGTTTTTAAAAAAAGGAGATATCCCAGTCATTTTTAAAATTATTTTATTTTACCAACATGTTTTAAAATAAATATCAATAATAATCAATGGATTGTCACATAATACGTTAAAATAATTTAAAATGAAATATGGTTAACGAGTATAATTATTTCTAGTATGTTTTTTTTAGAGCTATCATCAGTTATTTAACTAGATTCGAGTAAAAAGAAGAAATAACACGATTCAATTGTGACTTATTTTCATAATAATAATACTAACAGTATAGATAAAAATTTAATAATTGTATCTTTACATTATTATTTATAATATTAATTGTTTATCGCGAATTACACACAAAAAAAAAATAAATAAAGAATAATAAAAATAACGTTTCAGAATGTAAGGAATTCGTTAATGTTAATATTAATACAGACCAAAATGGGCGAGGAGTTTTAAATTTTAGAACTTTGAAATGTATATATGCATAAACGAATTTGTACCATAACAGTATACTAACCGGTGGTGCGTATTACTTGAATAATGAACATAACGTAGCGTATAAGCTCGTGTACGTGTACGTAATAATAATTAATTATGTAATCGTTGCATACAACTTCACGTTAAAGATAATAATGTGTTCACGTACCGAAGTTCTTACAGTATTAGATGATGGTATTATGTGTGTACGGAGCGCATAACCTATTTAAGTTATGGAAACATTGTAATATGCGCGCGCGCGTGTGTGAGTTTATACACGATGAAGTTTGCAGATTAAACGTGGTTCGCTTGCATGGTATAAAATTAAATGGGGTGAAACCACTCGACCGATTCGCGAAAACAATGAGTTTTCGACGAAACTGGGCACGAACAAAACTTAGAGCTTCGTTCGTTCGTTTGCCCGTTTCCAGGGACTTTGTCGCGTCCGCTTTACACCATCACCCAGCCGTCCGTAAACGAAGACGTTGCCGAACGGATGCCAACGTGGGCGTACTATATTATAATCGTTATCTAAACCATTTCGGGAGTTCAGTCATTATAGTTTTGTCGCGAGCGCGTTCACGGCAATTCGTGTGTGCTTGCTTGGCGGTGCGTGCGCGCGTTTGTCGTCGACAAAGCGGCAAACGATCCGAAAAGAAGATTTATAGAAGTCGGGTGTTCGTAACAAATGTGTCGTATTCGGGCTTTCCCACGGGTCCACTGTTTCAGTTATTTATTTTTCTCTTCGGCTGCTCTTCGGAAGAGCTATTGTTGTCTTTTTACAGGTGTAGAAGAGCGCTTATGCTTGCACGATGTACACGCGTGTGCGTGTGCGCGTGTGTGCTTGTGTTATCGAGTAGATTTGTAAATTATATTGGACCCGACCAAACCAGTTATATGTACACTCGTTTTATTCGCTTCTTAATTCTTCATTGTTTTTGTTTTTTTTTTACTGTATATTTTTTACGTATAAACGTACAAAACATATACACACACACACATTTATATATATATATATATATATATATATTCGTTTGCACTTCTCCGAACGTCTTTTGTCCAAATGCCGACTCCGATCTGTATCTCATTTTATTTTCCACCACCGTCGTCCGGTATAGTGTATGTACTCCAAATTCGATTGGGAAACAATAGATCGGATTGGCGGCATCGGCGGTACCGTCACAAACGCGTACGCACACGCATACACTTTGGATCACTGTAGCACTCGTAAACAAACCCGAGATCGGAGTGGTGGTAGTAGAACGTATAGTAATCGTAGTAGTAGTTAGAAGTGGGGGGAAACCTATAGTCGATTTTCAACGATCGATAATGCTTTCGACTAATTACTATGCGCGAACTGTTCATCGCGGCTTTACACGCTGTAAAGATGTACCGAACATCAGCACGACCCACCCCATGCGAACGCTATAATAATTGTAACGTACATGACATGCTGCGTACGCGGTGTTTCGGTCGTGAGATTTTTGTTTTACACGATATCGAGATCGAACTTCGTCGAACTTCATCGAACCAAATACCAAATATTTAACGCGTGTGCTAATTCTGTGTCTAAATCAGACTCGTAACTATTTGTTTCGGCAGTACATTTATTAGAAAATTATGTTTGGCAATTAACGCGATTATTATTTTAGCGTTTAGACGCGCGTCAACTGACGTATAGTCCGACGTTGTAATATAGTTAATAATTATAAGAGTTTTGTTTAAACTAAAACTATTTTCTTTCACCTAATATATACATTTAGGATTAGGTTTTATTTCGATTAATCGTGTGGTGATCTGGACAATTTGCACGAGTTCAATAAACTCGAGTGAATTAAACGCATGTACAACAATATAAAAATGACGTAAACGGATAATATTTTAGGGCAATTACTATTGCATTTTTGATGATAAAAACCATATACAATTTTTTTTATTTATCGGTCGATTAATGATAACGACTGGGTTTTCTGCGATTATTAGTTTTTATATCGTTTACAAATCGTTTTCTATCTGGACGTACCTTGTATGTGTACAAATCTTTTCTGCGATTAAATATTGACACGGAACAGCACGTTCGATTTTCAAGTACGTGCAGATAGAAAGCGATTTAAAATTTGCGTTTCCCAACTGCTTATTACTACCGTAGAACAACGTAAACGATTAATCATAAAAATACAAAATAACTATTTATCGCTTGTACGCCGTTCGAACTTCGGAAACATACAATCGCAAATATGTTCAGATAGAATAAGGTCGTTTAATGAACTCTTGCGAAGTTTTCTGTACAATTTACCATAATGAACATTTTTTTTTTTTAATCTGTTTCAACAACATTTTATAATATTTATTTACTGTGTTAAGAATTTACCGTTTAAACAGCAATATGAATACATTTTACACAATATTTCTTCGTATGATTTAAAAAAAAAAAATAAAAATAAAAATGATTTCCACATTAATTTTTTTGCGTATCAATTTTTTTTATATTTACACGATATAAATACAATTATATTTTAATATAATTTCAGATACTTCACCAATGACCTCCAGAAACTTCCCAGCATCGTTTTGGAACAGTAACTATCACTCACATCACTCCACTAGTCAAGTGTATCATCCCGACACAATGTACCATCACCATGGTACTGCTGGCAACCCTGCGGATCCGTGGCAGACGCATTACCAACAATACACGGCAGCGGCTGCTCATCACCATCACAGGTATAACAAACATTAATATAATTTAATATTTTGTCCAATTATAAAAATTTATCAACGTCCAAGTTTGTATAATATAAGTAAATTGACACTATTTTCGATAACTAAAGAAGTGTATACAAATCGAACAAAAACCGTTGCAGATTAAACTGTATGATAATATCACGAACGTTGGTTAAACAATATTTTTTAATCGAAATTCTTTATCTTGTACAGTAGTTGATTTAAAAATCAGTAATTTGTTTATAAATCTTATTTTTCATTGTAGCTATAACATTTCTTTACGTAAATATATTATAGAAAAATAAAACATACTGAAGACAAATAACATTATCCATGAATAAAAAAAAACAAGGATGTATGCAAATAATTACATTTGCCTAATGCTATTCCAAATATTCCAACGGCTTTTTTGTCCGCGACCATAGGCGTGTGCAGAGTTTCAAGTCGGGGACAGCGAAAATGATTACCGGTCCATTTTTTCCATACAAACATCGAATAAATAACTATTTAGTTTACATTTTTAAAAGTATTTTTTTTTTCTGTAACCCGTAACCTATTTGAACTCAGAAAAAATTAGCTTGTTGATTTCATACACTTTTTGGATAATCGACTTATTTTTTATTGAGCGTTATATGGTGGCCCAACTCGGACCGTTCGGGCGTTACTAAGCCATTTAAACCGTTCAAAGGCAGCAAGAGCACACCCTGCCGCCGTTGCGCGCACACCTATGCCCGCGACATTAATTTCTGCCCTCGATTTGCAATAAACATTGCATAACGATGCGTCTTATGTTGGAGTGATTCCCCACGCAGCGTACATAATGTATCGCGAACTCACCCACCCTGATGCGGTGTCCCGTTGAATATGCATAGTGCGCTCGTCGTACGAGTTGACCAGTTCCGAGTGCACATTGCACTCGGGAAAATCTTCCCTGCGAGCGACGACACGTACACGACCGACGCGTGCGTTGTACCGGCACTCGTCCGCGCGACCAATACAAAACAATCGATCGCGGTCGGCCGAGCACGTGCGACCGTATGTAAAAACGGTCGTTACTTCATTACTTGACGTACACTTTTCATCGTAGGGCCGTACACGATTACCATCACCACCATAACATGGCCGCCCAATACGGCAGCCTGCTACTGCCGCCGCCGACTTCCAGGCTGGCGCCACCACCGCCACCGCCGCCACCGCCACCGCCGCCGCCATCTAGTCACCCGCACCCTCACCAGTATCACGGTAAAGCAGGCATGGAGCCGTGGCCCAACAGCGCTCATCATCCAGCTTTGGATACCGGAGCGTCGTACTCGTCATATCCTACTGTTCCAGGTAATAATTATTGTGTTCTAAGTGTATGATAACAATTACATGTAAACGCGAAAGTAGATCTAGGGAGCGGGAGATCCAGGAGGTCAGCCGACCCACAGTTAATACTGGTTGACATAATTAGCCTCTTGAAGATTTCGCATATTTTTTAAGTGGCCAACTACAGGTCGAAGTTAATACTAAGCTGGGGCAAATACTCAAGTGGTCACCTCCCCCTACCACAAATTATGCTACTAGTTAAATTGTATAGTGCAGTGAAACATCTCTACACCGAACCCCATGTAAGACTTAATCCTACGTAAAATTAAATAAATGTTAACATTTTCAATGATAATTATGGATAAACTTAAAAACACATGTTATTGATCATATCGTGTTTTTTTGTTACTATACATTTATAATCCCATTTCAGTCCTAATAAGTGGTCTCTTGAAATAACCTGATCCACAGTTCTCTTACTGTGGATCCATCCCTGTGAAAATAAATTATAATATAATGTTCATTTGAATCGCACGTGTATTTAATATTATTGGTTCAATACTGATTTTACCAAGAGTAAGCACAAATAGCGTTTGAAATTCGAAGTAGCTGAAGTCCATGCTAAGTCATACTTAAAAAAAATTTTAATTTAATAAATGTATGAAAAATATGATTGAGGGAGCTAAGTTCTCTAAGTTTCCTTCCATTTTGCGCCTACGAGTTTTTGACATAATAAATGGTATTCAATTATCTGTAACGTCTATAGGTATTTATCATATATGATATATACCTACATGAATGATAAATAAACATTCTTCTTTACTTTCGTCAGAGATCGAATGCACGTAAATATCACTTTAATTCTTTGCTCTTAGAAAATATGACTCTAAATTTTTTTTATTATACCTATTTAATGGGGGTAGCCAAAATGGTAGCTTGCGAGCAACGATGCTGTTCGCGCTTTTATTTATAAAATTAAAATCCACTTCTTATTTTTTCTTATTATTATGAATTTTAATTATTTAGGTATACATTTATAAAAAAAATATCAAATTATATAAAATGCTTCTATAAACATTTTGGGTCTTAATATTATTGTACTTATTCGTGTGGTCCGCGAACCTATTCATAATGAACATCTTTGCTATTTACTAAATTATAAAGTGTTATAAATATATTATATATTTATTTTTACTCGTCGAATCACATAAAAATTTAAGTTGTAATGTTTTAATGTTATTTAACAATAAAATAAATATTCATAGTGAAATACAATATTATATTACGCACCATATACATAAGTAATTATTGTTTATAATCAAATCGATGTGTTTGTTATTTTTTTATTTTCGACACAGACTTTTGTTGAACAGCTCGACAGTAATATTTGAACACTAGACACCAAAAAGTTTACGCCATCTTACCTACTCTAAATAATATGTCTACATAAAAAAAATAGCAGATGTTAGGTCTAGAGTCCATATCTAGACTCTAGACTTTGTTGTAGTATTGGTAACCTCTACCTTTTACATACCTTATCTTATTACTATACCTTATTATTATATCTTCCTGAAAAATAGCCAATCTCAGCCGTGTTCGTTCAAGGTCACACTAATTGCTAATTTTTGTTAAAACAATTTAGCAATTTTCTGAATATGAACAAAATACACTTATAAATACTTTCATTGTGATAAATTATTATTTTTAGGACTAGCAAGTTCTTTGATTGATACACTACGTACTACACATTAACATTTGATAATATTTGTTCTAACATTTCTTTGCAAGACTATACAACGTATACATTTACATGCATTATATATATATATATATATATATATCAGGGCATTGGATCTTATGAAGTATAGACATTTATAAGACACTAGAGTTTGGTAATTGTCCAAAGAATGTATTATAGTTTTTTATATTGAAGAACGCAAAATTCAATGCTTAAAAAAATGTATACGTTTTTCGTACTGCAGTTTTCAGATATGTGTGATGGCCCGCAATATGTCATACAAGAATTAATATTCATAAGTGTCTGTAAATTATTAGCAAATCATCATGAGACACTCCTATTCGTGCATTAGTATTTCGTAGAAAGCATATAGGTACGCGGAAAAAAAAAGAATAAATGAAGAGTTCATTGCGCATCATCATCGAAATAATAATTTATCGTTAGTTTATTAAAAAACAACGAGTACCTATAATAATTCATTTTTTTTAATTCTTTTTCCACAGCAGGTTTGACATCTCGTGGAAAAAAAAATGTAATCAGCAATAATTAAAACTTATAAAATGGAATACTTTTAGACCTATTAGTGTATACATATTCTACAGAAATCTCACAGATGTTGTGACCAACTAAATGTTTATATAAGGTACATTATATACGGCAGAGTATAAAATACAAGTGCGATTGGATACGACAAAACTTGCCGACGTATTGTAATGCGCACATATCGGATATATTATGCGTGCGCATAAATTATACATAATCATGAATAAACATATTATGCGATGCATTTGTATTGCGTTATATTTCCAAACACCGACGAGAAAGACTCGAGTAAGAGGAAAAAGCTAAAAACTGTTAAATTTCAAAAACGACATCATAGACAATAAACATACTACTTATAACGTGTACTATATATATATATATATACCGTATATCGTATATTCGTACCATCGCTGTACGGTACAGAAGGCCGCGGTTGTGTATACAAACAGACACAATGGACGATAATTTAGCAATTGCCTCGGTTTCAGTTCTTTTTAATACCGGAGAACCGATGTGAAAAGAATAATGATGGAACAGCGTGTATATACGAGTATATAATACGTATAAAAAACGAGTCGGCTCATGGACTTCGGGTCACGTGACCAATACTGCATTGCTGACAGCCGATTTGAAACTGCCAGGCACGTCATCATATCGTCCATATAAAGTTAATTGAACTAAAGACCTACATCGCGGCCGCCATCTCTAGACGTATAATAATCTCATTTTGATAAACACACGGATTGCAGATATATACACTGCAGTTGTATTGATCCGCTACGAAGCGAAATGCATCTCATATATAAACGCGCGCGTGCGTTGCGAAGAAGTTATAAATATAACGTAGAAATTGCAGTGTTTCACGTTTCTTTCTGTGTGTATTAAATTATAAGTATACAATCGCGGTACTGGAGTTTATAATTTCAAAACATCCGTGCATACATTATTATCTGACTAATATTCGCAATGAAGCCATGTTTATTACGGTTAAAAACCTATTATAAATATTTAAATACATAATATTATTATCGATCGATACTCTAGAATTGATTCCGTGAAATTATACACTTTTTACTCTAGGAATTACATGGAACAAAAATAAATTATATCTCCGACCTACTTTAATTAATTTATGGATATTGGTATAGATAAGTATGTGTTACCTATATACGTATAGAGTGCACTAGGTAAATTAGTGAGTTTGGTTTAATGCATTTTTTTAGGGCTGTTAAAATATTTCTATTTTAGAATTTTATATTTTATTAGAATTTTTATGTATAAATTGAGTAGACATAATCTTAAAATTTCTATAAATCGATTTTCGCATTTATACATGTATAAGTTGTTAAACTGTTGATTTATAATTTTTTTAACTTTACACTGCTGCATATATTAATTAATAAAATAATATACAACGTATAAAAGAAAGGATTAAATTTATAATATTGCTGTTTGGAAATTAATTACATACTAATTAAAACCGATTTTCACTTAATTTTCTTAATTAAGCCAACGTTAAAAGTGAATAATATATACATATAAATAACTTTGTGTAAAGAGATAACCAACATCTATATTTTTATCATGCTCTGACGTTCGTTGTTTTACGAAATGCATAATGCGTACAAAAACATAGGTAATTCTTTGCGTAATTAATTAACAAACTTGGTTGTCTCAAATGTCAAATAACTAGGGGTGGAAAATGAACCGCAGACCTTAAAATGCAATCTTTCAACGAAGTTACTAAAGAAGCTCGTGTGAAGACATAATTTATTGTACCTATAATACATAAATATATATATTACATTGTCGCTATTTGAATTTTCCATTCGATTTTAAAATAAACACATTGTACAACAGATAAACGTAGTTATTTGACGATAAGAAAGAGAGTTGACATTTTTTTTTTACTAAGTTTTACGTTTTCGCCTCGCAACTTACAAATAATATCACTTCACTTGCGGTTGGTGTCATACATTTTAATCGAATACATATTTTATCATAACCGTTTTTATTGTTAGATTTTGTTGCAGTACGTTAGTCGTTTGCTAAAGTCTACAGTGTTATTGTTATACTTAAATACGTAATAGCTAATAATAACCCTTATATATTATACAATAAAATAGGTTTTATTTTTATGTACCAAATTTCTGATGAAACTATTGAACTTTTACACGATTTTTTTTTCCGCAGAGTTGTTCCGAATACGTTCCCGAATAACTGGGTAAAATGTTTTCATTTTTGATTTGAGGAAAGGCTGGGAGGATAGGGAAATAAGTATTATGATTAATAGTAATACATAAATGGCTTGGGGGTTGATTCGAAAAAAAAAAAAATGAAAAAATGAATATACTACAGACGTGCAGCGTAGCGTTACAGCTATTTCGTGCATTCGTGTCATAATTACGTTGTACTGAAAATCGACGGTGAAAAAAAATAATTGTGCCGTTTTTTTACGAGTACTACGTTGTACTACGGTCCGTTCTCCGGACTTCCGGTGCCGCGGCCGCTGTTAACCGTATTATTTTTTGTTCGTGACGCAGGCCCACGCGGCAACGTAAACACTCGAGAGCCCGTCGGGTCGCATGACCATCAAACACATAACATTGTTGTATTATATACGTGCTCTTACAGGCGACCGTAGTACAGCCGTCGCCGCACACGCACGTTAGAAAGCTAAAGCGTATCGATTTCTCTAGGGGTACACTGACGTACGCGAGCGAGCCGTGTCATTGGTTCGGAATGACCACACCTACACGGTCAGGCGACGTTACCACGGCAACCGCAGTCGTATAAATGCCGAATTGTGCACGCACACTAGACGTATACGTACGCGCGCACAGGCACACACACATATTATACCTATACACTGGGTATACTGTCCGTGCCAAAGTATTAATTGCACCCCTTCCACGACCATGGCCCCTGCTGAGCTCAGTTTAAATTAAATCAATTCCCACTGCAGCAATCGCGTGTGTTTATCAAATTATTTTTCCGGTTTTTCATTTTCTTTTTGTTCACTGAATACCTCCGAAATACAATTTTAGTCATCGCTGCAAATACACCACAGCCCGTTGATACGTCACTTATTAAATGACAATAAAAAATGAATTTTAAACGAATCTGAACGAAACAAAAAGTAAACATGTTTAAAACTGGATAGATTGTTGTGTCTTTTATTTAATCTGGAAAGTATAACGATGAAGTTAATAATTTTTTAAAGTATTAATATATTTTTTAAGCAATTTATTATTAATTTATTATTAAGATGTGTAAAAATTATAATTTTAATTAAAATAAAAGGTCAAAGTTGATGGGATGTATGAATAAAATTCAAATTGGAAAAAATTTAAAATTAATATTTATAAACAATATAAACTGACTTTTATTTAAAAAGTACCTATTTACTGGATACATTATACTGGTATACTTCATTATACATAGTACTACCTGTATACTCTGTGTTTTCTTTTTTCTTTTCGATGATTACAAAATATTAAAATGTTGGAAAATTTTTTTTTTATATATTTATACATCGCCGCTCTTAATGTTAGATTAAAATACTATGCGGATAAAAAATAGTTAATATATATTTATATAGTTTAATTTGTAATGAACATTTTCAGTCTCAGTTTCTGGAGGAATACAAATAATAATTTTAAAACATTGAATTATTATATAGACCCAATTTCTCTCAATAGTTATAGTTATTAAAGCACCGTGACGCATATCCTAGTTTTCCAGCCTGTCCAACGTGCAGGGCTAGACTGGGTAGACGTGATACCAGGAGTTTCCCGGCAGGCTGCTTGTACTCTTTGAGAAATTTTTTTTTATGTTTGTCGGTTTAGGCTCGTTGTGTCGACAGACATAGACGCATTTTTTAATGCGATTGCATTAGAAACTGTATACAATTAAATAAACAGTTTTTTAATTTTTAATAATAAGTGTTCAAATTCTCAAAATAATATACAATCATTTT
Organism: Sipha flava; assembly: GCF_003268045.1. Classification (NCBI taxonomy): domain Eukaryota; kingdom Metazoa; phylum Arthropoda; class Insecta; order Hemiptera; family Aphididae; genus Sipha; species Sipha flava. Next base: position 1,263,002 of record NW_020273159.1, on the reverse strand, counting down.
ATTTGAAAATATACGTTATTTTTAGAGTTGTTTTTATACCTTTGGTATATCTAAGTGGGCCTTTTTTTTAGTTTTCCGGTAGAAATTTCTGACCCAGCGCGGCCCCACCAATGTGCGTTTACGAATACCATGACTTGCATCCAGAGAGGCAATAATTCCATTTAATTTGGTAGGTGGTTGGGCAACTTGAAGTGTACACTGAGTATACGTATACTTGATGATAAATTTTCTGACATAAAAGGTTACATCAATTCAATTATATTACGTAATATATATTATGCCTGTGTAGCGATCAATTTTTTTTCATACGTGGATATTGAATACTTTTCTTTGCCCCCTTTCCCCATAACTCCTGCTAGTTTATGTCTCTACTTGCTTCAGATTGTTTAAATTGTGCTGTAACGCGAACGTGCAGTCATCTAAAATCTTGATCGCTTCATTGCTCATCCTACAGAAGAACCTGGAAAACAAGAAAACTGATTACGGTGGTCCGAAATTTCCCCTCCCCATCTTCCTACTGTGGATACACACACAGATTCATAGACTTCTAAAATTCCGATAGTTAACCCCTACCCCATCACCAAACATTTTATCTATACCTCACAACGGTAGCATCGTCGCATGTGCCCTGTATATACGAACATATTTGTATAAACATGTATATAAACGGAACCCTACTAGTCGTATATACCGCTGATGCTACTGACGTTGCATGCCGTGCTCTCCGTATAACCCGCGCGGAATGAACGGCTTTGAATTCTTCCCATAACTTAACCTCTGTTCCGTTTTAATAAAACCCTTCACCGCGCGTCACACCTACCGGAACCCCAACGGTATGTATACGTATATATAAATGTGTTATGTACTTTCCCGAGCGTGCGCCTCGGCAGTATATAGAAGTCATCGCATCATATTATATCTGCAACAGCCGCGTGTCGGCACCACGTATACATATATAGGTAGTATCTACCCTCGTCTCATTCACTATATAATAAAATGCTATCTCGTCGCCATCCCTTTCTTGGGCCGCAGCCCTCTAGCCCGTCCCCGTCAATCGTCTTCGGCCGCATTTCCCGTGAATCCCCGACCAACCATTATCCTCGAAACGCGTGTATTATGAACATGCGAAATTATTCCGTAAATGAAAAACACCCGAAAACGGAACAAGGCACAATATGCATCTCGGTTATTGAATACGCTTCTATATATGTATAGTCTTTGCTGTACGAAATTAAGTCTTCAACTTTCTTTATGCATATATTATTGTACATCTATACATATACGCTTTTATATTATAACGTGCCTCAAATGAGCCATAAAATATACTGCGCACGAATGTTCGTTACCTACCTACGTATTTTTTTCATTTTGTAGTTCATAATAATATTATTATATTGTAATATATAATATTATATTATAATATTGTTATTTAACACGTTCCTAATACGTAGAGGGATTGTATACTTACATGTTGTTAATTTAAACACAAAAGGTTTTCAAAAATTATATTGTTAGCCATAAATTGTAATATAATGTACAATATAACAATTATTAATAATATTAAAAACGTAAAAGATCGAATTTTTTAAAATATAATGATTTATGGTATCATAATGTCTGTGATGGGTATATTTATATAAGAAAATATCTATATATATTTTATTTATTTAAATGTCAATTTACAATCTGCAGTCAAATTTTTACAATAAGTAAATTTACATATTTAAATAGGGTTGTAATAACATGAGTAGCTTGTTGAGGAAGAGATCCATTGGTGACACCTCTTTTGTTAATTTAATAGATCCCTACATAATTAACGTTTTAATTTGCAAGGCGAGTTTTTCAGGAGGGTAATGCTGGACATGTCGTAGCCATATAGTCAAATCATACTGACTATAAGGTATATAATATACTCGTACTATCATCTACGTCTATCACATCTAATTAGTTATTACCTGTATATATTTATGATTTCATTTTTAAAACAATAGTAATAATGAACATGAAATTAAACATATTATTTCACATACCAACGTGTTTTACATATTAATAAATAATATATAGTACATTGCTTTTTTATGTATAAAATAGCAATAAATAATTGATAGAAAATATATTTAAATTTATAAAATAATACAAAATGTTTTTTTATTATTTGCCTGACGTGAAATAGGCATTTAATCATATTCCTTGTCATTAAATAAATGACTAGGCATTTAACTTTATTTGATTTGACTATATTCCTGATTAGACTATATGCCTACGACAGACATATGTGATATTAAAGTATTTTTATGCATGATTAAATTTTGGTGGAAATGTTTGTACATTGATTTGGTCGGTTTGGTGATACATATAAGAATATTTTAAAAATACCAAGTGTAAAAATTCGTTTAATATTTAAAACGTTTTACCTTGCAAATATTATACTATAGTATGTTTAAAAGTTAATATTTATCTCATTTATAATTAAATTGCATTATTAACAACGAAAGTAATTACCATTTATTCTAACTGCAACTTGTTAGTTTTAATATATGTAATATTACTATTTTTTTTTTTTAGTATTCTTACATAATACATTGAAAAAATAATGTAGTTTCTATGTTTCGTTATTGATTTCATAGAATGTACAGTGCTCGAATTGGGGAGGGGTTGCGCAGGGGGGCGGAGCTCCTCTACTATTTTTTTTTTTTTTTTTTTTTTTTTTAATACCCCAACTATATTTTTTCACTGGAACGGGGGATGTCACGTTTACCCTAATTAATTTCCAAAATATTTTTTATTAAAATATGGATTTCAATTTACGTAAATTTTATAACAAATATTACGATTTATAATATGAAAACTATTTTTAATATTCGTTTATCAACACGTGGAGCTCCGTTAATATTATCACTTATCAGTGCCTAGCCTGAGGTAGCCGAAATTACGTTCGGTCGACTAGTGACTACGCAGCATGGTTATAGATGGAACAATGCTATGCAGACACGCAGTACGCATCGACCTGGTGACTCGCACTCAGCAACATACAAAACATATAATTAGTTGAAAATTAATTCGAATGTGTGGTAAATATAATTTAGCCGACATCATTCTCAATCGTGTTGTCAAAAAGGTATAACGTTCTCTACGAAATTTGGTATTCAAAATATATGTAAGGTTTGTGAAGGGGGTTTTTTGGGGGGGGGGGGGGGGGGGGGGGGGGGGGGGGGGGGGGGG
>NW_020273159.1:1233588-1259680 GCF_003268045.1 Sipha flava | reverse complement strand
GGGGGGGGGGGTAAATCCCCCCTACGGGCTCGTGTTAAATAATTGCTCACGTAGAACACAGTTTTTAAATCTTTTCTACTTAATTTTTCCCATTTCGACCACTGAGAATGTGTATGATGTAAGTGATAGGGGCATCTTAAAAATGGTGGATAAATCATTCATATATTCGTAGGAAATTTAATTTATTTCACACTTTAAAAAGTAAAATATTTCAAGATCAAACTTCAGAAATCCTTATAAGGATAACTATTTATATCAAGGTGATAACATTTTTAAAATTCAATAGAAACATGTTAATATATTACGACATTATTCATATAGTGTCAATACACATTTCTATTACTAAGTATAAAATAATGAATCGGAAAACCAGTTTTTTCGGCAACCTATCTATATTAAATTGGATAAATTACTTTCAAAACTATTCCAAAAATAAAATAATTTCTTGTCAATGTGGATTTTTACATTTTACATTAATTCAAATTGTGCTATAATTCTGATTTATCAATACGATTTTAACTAATACTTTTCTATTAGCATTTGTAACTATATTGATTTTTTTGTCTTTATGATTTCAGGCCTAGAAGCTCAAATGCAAGAGACGTCCAAAGATCTATATTGGTTTCAATAAAAATAGTTTTTACTTTCGTTAAAAATGCAATAATATGTATAATTTTTTGTTGTTAATATTTAAATCGATCGTTTTTACTTGTAGGGAAAATAGTTTGTCACTAAATAAACGTGAACAACATTCTGCTTAGGAATAAACCAATATTATCTATTGTTATCGGTTTTTTTTATGAAATGTAATCGTATAAATTTAATGACGACCATTGATGTATAATATAATAATAGTTATTATTATATGTATTATGGTGAAGAATAAAACATCTAAACATTTTGTTTTAAAATGGTTTACATAAGACGTATAATAATAAATTGTGTTGTTTGATGTAGTACTTTATAATTAAGTAATCAACTACGTAAATCTTCAAGTCGGATTACTTTATAAATATTGTATGGCGGAATTTTTTTAAAAAATATAGTTAGTAATACATCTCTGTCGTAGTATATATTATACTAATGTCCTCATTATAGTGTAATTTTCTACTTATATACAATTTTAACGAATATTTTTCACGTAAGTTGTCTATTCTTTATTTTAATTAAGACATTTCACTTTGTATAATTATTATTATTATTATCATTATTATCATTATAATATTTGTAAACTGTTAGAATTGTGTGTTGATGTGCAATGTTAGAGTAGGTATTTTTGAAGACGATATTCACTCGAATATTATTATTATTGTCGCGTAATAATATAATATAACCTACCAAAGGTGTATTGCCTTAAACTGTATAAATATATAATTAGTTTTTAAAATTAAAAATGTTGAACAATATGTATCCCAAACTTGGTTGTATACGAGCTGAATAAAATGCTGAATTTTACGAAATGTGTCATTAGTACATTTACTCGTATTATTTCTACATTATAATTCATAGGGGTAACATCTTTTCCTTTCGTCCAATATTTTATTCTGTATATGTAGTTCTAATCATTTGAACGACGTTAATTACCTGTAACACCGTAAGTATACGTATGTCAATTAGTCGTCTATATACACATATTTGTTCCAGTACGAAGTTAAAATGGTAACGTCAGTGTATTAGATACCCATATATATAGAAGTCATCGTAATTCACTACTTTTTAATTACACTATTATAAAACGCGTAGTAAAAATGTATTTAAATAGCTTACAGTGAAAAAATGCATTCTAACAATGATTGCAATAATCACTTATCTAATCGAATAAAGTTTAATTTTTTTTATCATCATCAGAACATTCGCCGATGATTTTTAATATGTATTAAGGCATTATTAATTAAAAACTATTATTGATTTCTGGAATAATTTAAATTTAAACAAAAAAAAAATAAATGGACAAACTATTATGTAATATAATTTTAAGAAAAACTAATGTGTAAACGAAGTGATTTCTTCACTCATAAATTCAGTTTAAAATATGATAAAAAAAAAGGTTATAACCAAAATATCAAGAATCGCAATTTATATTAAATTTGTAAGATAAAAAACGTAGAAAAACAATTTTGGACTGTTTTAATATAGGCTTAGATACATACGAATATACCATATTATAGTACGTGCATATGACGTTACGTGACATTTATCATTCTACATGCTATTCTAAACTATACGTCTAAACTTGGCATAGTGAGAGCATTGACTACAGTTTAAATTTGTTACGCGTGTATATAAAGTATAAAATTGAATTTTAATTTTAATTTGATTTTAACGTAATACAGCTAACGTACACATTTGATGTATTGTTAGCTAACTATCTATGCATGTATAATAGATGCAAGGCGCGTATTCAGAGTTTTATTTCGAAAATTATGAAAATATATAAATATACGTATTCCAATACTATTAAGCATAAGCCACCATAAAACATAACCATATATTAATACAGGTAGTATTAATGCCATAATATCATAATAATTGGTAATCATAATATGTTATTCTGTGGAAATTGCATCAATAATAAGTAGGGCTCGGAAGTTTATGACCATCAAAATATTAAAAAAAAAAGATGCAAATATGATATAAAAATGACAAAAAATGACCTAAAAAATTACAAATATTTGTTTTAAATTAATAAAAATACATTTTTTTAAATATTTTGTTCTATTTTACTAAAACATTCTATATACATACATCAAAGCTTACAAATTACTCGAAAATCAAAATCATTGCATTGTACAATTGGATCGTATTTAATGTTATCAAAATTAAATGAACGACGAATATTTATATTTATATTTGGAAAATCTCACCACGTCTACTGAAGTAATTGGGAGATGCAAACGAGGACTAACCGACCTTTTAATTTTCGCCATTTCGAAAATATTACTAAAAAATAATAAAATGTATATATAATAAGTATTATTCACTATAACATGACAATGAGTAATGTAATCAGCGAGATAAAATCGGACAAGTTATAATGTTATAATGATCGATAAGAAACGATAAGAAGTGAACTAGTGTGAAATCAGTAAAAATTAATAAATATGTGGGAAAATTAACTAAAAATGTTAAAAAATGACTAAAAAAGTAACAAAAACCAAAAAATGAAAAAAAAAATGCAAAATAAAAATTAATTATTATAGTTTAATTAGTTATAATTAGTAGATCGCAGAAAAAACTAGAGGTTCTCAATAGATATTTTAAAAGATGATCACTAAAACCGCCCCCTAACAGTGCAGCTATACAATTGAATATGGCAAATAATTTTAGATCACACAATTACATAAAATTTCAGAATTATACGTTTTACTGTGTTTTGCATATTAATACGAGAAGACAAAGTTGACAAATAAAATTCTGATCAACCGGAATCCCATACATACGTATAAATAATATATTATTTGTAGTGTACCTAATGGAAAGATGAGCGCGTTTTAATCGGTTCGTTAATCTTTTTACCCGACAACAATTTCCCTTGTACTGTAGAACATAACAATCCGATCGTGTGTACGATCTATTTTATATCCGGTGACGGAGGCGTATCGCGTCTCTGTATAATCTAACACAACTGCTGTGAAGTCTCGTGCACCTATCCCAAAGTGACGTCCAATTAAAATATACGAATCACCATCCTAAGATTAGAAGATTAGGACATGTTAGGTAGTAGAATTGTTTTTGCAGTTGAAGATTTCATTGAATTGTTGTGTAATGGGTTTTCTGGTGCTCGAGCACCCACATAATTAATGTTGGACTTATACCTACAGGCAACAAGTCATGTGCATTTTGATTGTTCATACTTTCAAATTTGTTCAATTGACCTTTTCGAGTATAATTATGTATATTACTTTGTTATTTTTCTTATTTTATATTAACTATTTAAATACTGAATAATCATTATTATTATACTAATTATGTAATTAGGCCAGGCCCGTTTAAAAGTAGATAAATAAATAAATAATTTATACCAGTATATTGCATATAATACGAAAAAACTCCTACGCTCGTTTAAAAACACATCTTTATTATGTTATATGTTAAATACAATGTTATTTCCATAACCTAGAATCGGGAATTATTCGTCAAAAATTGATCTCACATCTAATCTCTCTCCCGATTATCCACGCTGTTTTGTAGCGATTTCGGAAGTTCTCTGAAGACTTCCAAACAGAGTATAATATAAAACCTATAAAATATAAGACAAATGTATCAATTTGCACAACGAAAAGGTCGTATATGAATATCGTATAGAAATATTTTCTATTCATTTTTATGGTGGTCAAATTTAAAATCTTCAAGTTTTTACAAAATATCGTAGTATACTGTGCAGTATGTGTTAAAATAATGTATACGTATTATAATAAATTATTTAGTTTACTTAATATCATAATAATTTACGTTTTTTTTCCGTACTAGTCCTGCAACAGTCGTATATGTCAGGGGTGGGCAATTAGTGGCAAGCGAGCCTTTTTTATCTGGCTCGTACTATATTTTCATAAAATTTTTAAGTTAATTGTCTATACTCTGTCTTATCGACATAATAATTGTTATTCGGTATTAAACATCGTTAAATGTCTAAATTTCGTATGTATGGAAACGTATAGCTTTCAACCATAGCTGTTTGTACCAAACTAACAATATCAGTTTCTTCATATTATTCGTATGTTGAATTTATTATTTTCATGTATATAAATGCTAATTAAAATTTATATTTTGAATAAACTTTTTTTTTTGTTTTCTTTGCTCTGGCTCGTTATGATTTTAATTTTCTAAAAATTGGCCCTCAAATAACTTTGAGTTGCCCATTCCAGGTACACGCGAACGACATAAATTGAAATGGAACTTTTTTTATTGCGATCGTCAACATGTAATATGGTCGACGAGCCCTTCTTTATACCACGACTAATAATTAGTCGTATTGTACAAAGTACTAAAATTATTATAGTTCTATGTACGATACGACGTATACTTAATTATTAATTCGGAAGACGCCCGTGAGATGATCACGCGTATTATAAATATTTGCGTTCCTGTGAATAATTTCGATTTTCACGTCCACGAATTCCGTTCATAACTTACAAGTCCAAGTGTGATTTTCGTACGGGCCCTGTTGCGCATAGGAATCCATGCACACATAATATATACAGCGTGTTCACGGCAGTATATATATGTATATATATATATATATATATATGGTACATGTGGTATATGTATGTCGAAGTCGATCGTGTAATTATATTGTATTCGAAAGATCAACACGCGCGCCGCGTGCTTGCAATTCTGTCGCGCAGCGGGAAACGGCGAGAAACGGTGTAAAAATAAATCGAATAGTTTGGCATCGATACGGCACGGTCTCATTGACAAACCCTTGAACCGGCGGCGACGACGACGCACGCGCGTGCTAGTGAATATACATATTACACTATATACATGCGCGCGCGCTGCGAGACGACAGATTCGGATTCTATTTCGATATTATATAGAAAAACAAAACAAAACTATATGCGGTTTGCCCCTCGCCACCCGACCGATGTCCTTTGCACGTTCTCTCTATCACTCTCTCTCTCTTTCTTTATCACCCTGTATCTCTCCTCTTGCTCGTCCTCGGTCAACCGTAACGCGTGAAAGGGTTGATGGCTGATGAGCCTGAGATATTTAGTCACGCTCGTGTACGCGATGATTAGTGTGTCTACGGGGAATAACTGCTGCTACTGTACACACGCACGCACAGACGATGCTAAACACATTTCTTTCAACCTTATTGTATATATATATATATATATATATATATATTCATCCCGCATGGAGTCTTCGCGTTGTTCTAGTCATTAACAAATCTTTTCGACGCGTATATATACACGTGATCTCGTGATTTACGATTTTTACGTTTGGCGAACCATAAATTTCGAAGCAAAGTCATCGCCGTGTCACCGTGGCGGCGGTTCGGTGATCTCAGAAACGTTCTAGAAAAAAGGGGACTGTACAAAATTCGTTTCCGTCAATGACGTCGTCTCGGGCAGTGCGGAAGGATAGTTTATTTTAAAATAATATAAACGGGCACTACTGCGGGGTACCATACGTACGCGTATGTGACTAAAAGCCATTCTCGGGATCTCAGTTATCGGTTGTGGGCGCACACAATGCTAGAATGGGTCAGTAGTGAGTAAATTCCATTTACTATTCATATTACGAGCGTCGAACTGAATAAAATCTTCCTAAATATATACCTACTCATCATTTTTGGGGAAACCGATAATCCAGCAGTTTTCTAGGCCCTGTAGATATGAACATATTTCATGGTGAAAAATGAGCAAAGCTTGAGGATCACACGTTGGACATAGGATAGTCGCCACTACCGGTGTAATTGTTTACTCATTGCAGCGCACTAGGATGCTAGTTGTAGATGAAAGTACGGTTTGGGATATATACATTACGACGGGTGCGTGCATATACGACGATGTGTATATACAGTACATATATACATAATATAGACTACATTATATTATAGGCCAGTGTCATACTTATTGGAGTGGCTAAGGATACTGCAGGATGCTGCTTCTTTATTAAGTATAAAGGTCTGTTGAAAAATATCAGTGCTTATACATTGCCAACGAACATTCATTCAATACTAATTAAAATGTCACAGAAAATTATTTTATAGTCAATATGATAAAATTAATGATTTCATATTGATAAACGATAATATTTTTATGACAGTTTATGCTTAATGGTATTTAGGTGGATGATTTGTATTAATATATTGTCATCGGCTCCCCAAAATTAATTTCAGAACACGTGCCTGATCGTGGATAATATAGGATAAGATACGCGAGTGAATAATAATATGCAGAAGGGTAGTTATGGCGTCATCAGCGATGGCGGCGGCGGTGATGACGAAGAGGAAAAACTTGGTGTAACAGACAAGCGGCTACAGTCTGTGTCCGAGACAAAATAAAATATATAATGTGTGTGTGTGTGTACGTATGTGAGTCTCCGTCGTATTCCAGTTTTGAGGTCGTGGGGAAAAAGCGCGTGGAGCAGAGAGGAGAATGAAAAAAAAAAAAATAAATAAATAATAATAATAAAATAAAAATACACGCAGGAGAGAAGCGAGCGAAGCGCGGCCACATCAAAAGAATATTCTGCAAATTCTTCCGATAAAAAGTTCCCTTTCATGTCCAGCCACCGTCCGACCAATTTAAAACTCGTTAATTGTATATACGCTCTGCGTGTATATTATTGCCCGTGCGACGATTTTTGCAGTACCTACGAAAAAAAGAAAATAATACTTCTATTTGTGTAAGCGTGCACAGCCAGAGGATACCGCCATTTTACTCCGCACTTCTCTTTTATTATGTCTTTATATGTATGTATATATATATATATATACAGTAAATTATTATACATTGTTGCTGAACTTTACCGACCACTAATACACACATACACATACAAAAGTACACGTTTATGAGTTTATAGAATTTCAATTAAACCCTGCGATGTCCGAAACCCGTTTCAAACACTATTATGGTAAACAGATCAGTATACGAGCAAAATATGTACGCGTAAAAATCATGATGAGATGATTTTTGGTTTTTATCGATATTAATTATTTATTATTTTATATTAATTATTCGCGAACCTGTCTGCGTACTAAATGTATCGTTAATTGTATATACCGTAGATATATATCCGACTCGGTAGGCGATCAGTATAATTATTTACGTTTAGCGATTCTAGTTTAATCAAATATATTGAAATATATGCACATAGAAGTATAAATACATGTATATAGACAGTGGCGTAGCCAAGGGGGGGGATAAGGGGGCTCTAGCCTCCCCCATGGATCGTGTTTATATGTATAATGTATCTTGACTATTTAATAGAATCAATGCTCGTTTTAATCAAAGGCATATTGATGTTATGCCACTTGAAGGACTTATTCCGGCCAATTTAAATATGTATGACGATTAAAATATTATAAAAGCTGCTAAAATATATATCCAAGATCTTCATGATGATACCTCATTTACAATCAGAGCTGACCTGTTCATATGGAGGCAACAATGGAGTCAAAATACTATTCCAAAACCGAATTCTGCTCTTGATTCACTCTCTCATCGCACCAATCTTCGACCTAACATTAAAATACTTTTACAATTATTCGCCACGTTACCAGTTACCTCTTTTACTCTGGAAAGAACGTTTTCAGCACTTAATCGCTTAAAAATTTTTTTAAGAAGCACCATGTCGGAAAACAGACTGAATGGGTTAGCTATGGCTAATATAAATAAAAAAGAGCAATTCGATGAAAGTAAAATAATAACTGAATTTGCCAGAAATTCGCCTAAGAGAATGCAGCTGTCAGAGTGGAGCAAGTGACTGAACACTGAAACCAAAATTATTATTATTATTATAAATTATATATTAATAAATATTTTTAAAACTATACTAAAATGCTTGAATTACGTTAAGAAACTTGGTGGTAGATGGTGGGGGGGGTTAAGGGTGAATTCTCATATCCTCTCTTACCTTACTTATTCAAAAAAAGTGGTTATCCCCTCCCTCCATTTAAAAATCCTGGCTACGCCACTGTATATAGATATTACGAAATTGCAAAAATGTGTAATTATACGCGCACGCTAATATTTATCTACAATAATATAAATTGTACCGGTAGAGAACATACGTCGATAAACAGTATTCCAGAGACAACTACAGTTCGTATTAATTAATCCATATTTCCGAAAGTTACGCCGTTCAACAGTGGTATGTCCAGGATCTCAATTACATAATATTCTGGGAAATGCTATAACGTTTTGTCAAAAAAATGAACACAAAACTACATAAATACACTCATGAATACACTGAAAAAATGTAAGAATTCGCACAATGCAGTGCAGATCGCACCAGATTATGTTGCAGCAGGGTCCTATATTTCCTTTTAGATTGATTCCCGGGATTATTTTCTTAAAAAAAAAACAAAAAAAAAAACATTAAAACGGTAAGTTAAATATATAGAAAATACTTTTTTTTTCCGCCTAACCGGCGGTAATCCTTCTAGTCTTCAAGTTTATTGGGAGAACTATAAGTTTCGTTGATCGGTTAATCGGTTGTTCAGAACACGTAGCGTGGGAACATTGGTTCGTTGTTAAATTCTTGAGTGGTCAGCCATGCTGTAGAAACTATAGTAATGCCAGAACGACTGCTACACTTCACTAAGCTATTATGTTCCTTGATTATTATTGTACTACGTTCGCAATTGTACAATTTATTCTTCTTCTTATTCTTCAGTAAAACTCGGCCACTAGGACCATCTCGACATACATCCTTGCCTCCAATTTTCTGTATCCAAAGTCTAAATCCTCCAGTCTACGCCTCCTCCTAACGATTTCACATCATTTCTTACTACGTATTATTATAATTTATATATTGTATTATTTCCCACGTATTTAGATTTCTAAAATTCAACACCAAACATTTCGTACCTCTATGTAATTTATTTTAATTAATAAACAATAAATAAATAAATGTATTTATTGTGTGTTCAATGAACACAAAGTAACCTTTTATAAAGTATAATAATACATAATAACGCTTGTATTTGCGCAGAGTACCTACTTGTATACTATAATAATTCTATTGCAAAATATTTTTTATTTGATTCTCCTATTGACAAATTTATTATTGTTAAATTTACTGCCAAACATGCTGCTTTTATAACTTATTGGATATTAAATATTTCTTATGTAACTACATGATTTCTGTATGTTATTGTATTAAGTTACACAATATATGGACAATAAAAGGTAAACACCATTATATATAAGTTGTATCAAATCGCATTGTTTATTATAAAATAAAATAATTATACTGCATTCATCAGTGTGTGTCTCAATAAATGCGTCTTTATAATTTGGTTTCATACCGACTTAAAAAAACCAATGTTTCTTGTGGTGTTGTTTTATCATTTTTTTTTTGTAATTTAAATGTGTAGGTACACGCATAACTTCTGTAAATGGTTGTACAATATATATAGATATGTATACACATGCATGTGCGTGTGTGTATGTGGACGTGTGTCTGTGGATATGTGTACAATGTATATACCAAGTGATGATTCGTTGCGTCTGGAGATTTCTAGACGGATAATCTTCTAACAGATTCACGATTAATCAACGGAAAGGTAGCGGTCCACATTAAAACGTCAAACATGTTTTTTTTTTAATTATTTAAAAACTATACACGCATACCTAGATTATTTTAATTTTTGACCATGCTACCGGGCACAATGGTATTTCACATCGTGATATTTTATACGACCGGTATCTGCTTTTAACAACGCTGTCATATATTTTACCTTTTTTTTCAAACATTGCTCCTCGAACGATGTTAATTTTTTTTTTTTATGCTTCACGTACATGACACAATAATTTCATTTTATTACACTTATAGTATGCTGAGTTTTATTTTTGGGTGTTACAATGAACATTGTTTATTATGATAAATCTATTTTTAAACGTGCCTACAATACATATTACAAACTTTTATTATTATGTATAAATACGTAATATGTATTTATACATTCTATGTGAATTTTATTTAATTTTTAAAAATGTCCAGTCAATTCTATATATTATTACATTTTTTTTGAGATATGTGCGTTAGACAAAAGTTTATTGACCAGAATAATATCGTATGAAGTCGAAACGGGTAATTGAAAAATAATAGACTGATCCATATTGTAATGTTGAAGAATATTATTCGGTTCGAAGTTATGCCAAAGAAAACCCACTAGAAAAATGACTTAAATTTGTTGATTTATTAAGTGAAGAGATTTGCTAAAAAAAAAAAAAAAACCCTAAACATTCATCCCCTCTCCATTCTAACAATCAGTGAGTACGGACGTAATAAAACATTCAACGGTCGACTCGTTGCTGACACCCTGTAGTGAGTATTAACAATTATAACTCTACGTATGATCACCGCTGTGGATATTATAATTTTGTGTACCTATTCATTGTTCAACGAATCTGTTATTCGTATTTGTATACCGGTGCACCACGTGCATTATTGCTACCACGGTATATAATTATATTATTATTGTATGCGACTCGGTCGTCTCTCGTCAACGTGTGCAATGTAAAAAATGTGAAAAATGCGCGCTTCGCCGGTCGTCCGTCCGTCACGCGACGGTTGATCTTTACGAATAATATAATTCCCTCGTCCTGATTTATTTATATTATTTTGTTTTCGTCCACCCCTTCTCGCTGCTCTTCGCGCGCGCGTGTAGACTTCGTCGGTGCCATTGTAAATAATGGACCGAACGTCGCGGTGTGCGCGGACCGAGAGCCACGGGTGAGCGATGTGCGCCAACGCGAAGAACAGTTTTACGCTGTGAAGTTTGCGCGGTGCACAGAAGGGGCGCGGGACGGGACTTGTAATATATGCGTGCAAGTGTACACATGCGCGTATGCAGTTAATGGGCCGATTAATTGAAGAGGGGCGTCGGTGGCAGCGGTACGGGGCGACGATGAAAAACGACACTTACATTATGTATCGGACACGCCGCAAATGACCGTGTAATTGGTGTTCGAAATAAAAGCGCGGAAAACACGAGCGCGTTTATTATTATTTTATATTATTTATTATTATTACGTCCCCGTCAGTCCCTTCGCGTTCACCTGCGATGCGTCAACGACGAGCGATGTACTGCTGCTGTAAGATATCGGAAATCATGTACTGATCATATGCTGACATACATTCAATCGCTACAGTTCATCCGTTTGGTGTGTTCGACTACGATAATATGTATTGTCGCAGGCGTGAATTTATTAATATTAATTGTAAGACGTACATCGCACACACGTGCGACAGACGATTGAATGTGCGTTGAACCGTTCGTTAATCAGTATCGTTTTTTCTTCAACCTGCGCTCTCCGCTTGCACACGGATGAAAGTCACGATATGAGCCATTTCGTTTGAAAGTACTATTTAAATGGTTTTTAAAATATTACTTAAACACTCTTACCGAAAGTATTTCGAATGCTGAAACTATATATATATATATATATATATATATATATATATAGTTAATACGAACGAATCATTTAAAAAGTTTAAAGATTTTCATTCTGCGCGGCTATACGAGTACACATAATTCGAAAGACAATATGAACTTTAAACTACATTTTATCTACGGACTACTAGTTGATGGCTTATGTAAGACGATCAATAAAAAAATTAATGTTTTGAATACGTATTGTCATTATTATAGAATATCAATGTTATCTTTATTCAGCGTAAAAATTGTTCAATGTGATCTTAAAAAGGTTACGAAAATTAATTTTATCATTAAGACAAGTATTCAATAGTATTTGTAATTAAAATACTTAATTGGTGAATCGTCAATTTAAATAATTAAATCAATATTCGATACTAAAAAAAGTATTTAATAACGGTATTCGAATACTTTAGTACGTCGTGATGAACATCGTATGCTCAGCAACAGGGTTGCGCACATTGCTGTAAAATATCGAACACGGTTACGACAACATTTTAGTGGCATTTATACATTGTATTTTTTTTTTGTTTACCAAGGGAATATACATATTATGTGCGACTACAAGAACTTAACATCCCTAAAAATACTTTCATCAGCCTTTTAATATGTAATTAATAATATATTGTATCAACAAAAATCCACGTGAAACATACAATCAACTTCAAACTATTGTTTCCATCTTCACTCTTTTTCAGCTAAATGATTTTCATTGACTCGTTAACCCAAAAACGAAATAAACCAAGAGTATAATCTCGGTCGCTTAATTCTAAGAAAAGAAAAATAGACATTTGCCGAAAAATATTAAGTAAATGGAAATGTAATTTACATCAAAACGTCCGATCCAAATATCATGCTATCTTATCCAAGAAATGTATTTTCTGTGAGCATATTTATTATAATAGTTTTAAATAAATAATTAAAAACAAAAAAACCACCTTCACGGAACGTTCGTTTCGTTTAATCGAAAGCACAACAAAAATATAAAAGTCTTGATTTTTTTTTGCCTCGTACACTGCCGACGAGCGAATATTTATTGCGCCTCCTCGATATTAATAATCGCCAACGACGACGTCGTCCGAGGAGGGACCAGCATAGTATAATGATATTACAAGGCCCAAATATTTAATATGACATTTAATGTTAACAATATTACGATCGGGACCCTTTGGTGGTGCTGCATCTATACGGAGGATATTGTGTAAAGTACGCGGAAGCCGCAGTTCCCCCTCGACACCGCCACGTACACCGCTCGTTCCGACGATAACCGAGACGACGAGCAAGGGATGACGACCGCGGCGGCAACGGAGATGACTCTCTCGATGTGCTGGATGGGCACACGTGTGTATACGTGCGTTATAAATGCGCGGCGTGTACACACATTGTCCGAATAATAATAATAATAATAATGATAATACGTCGGGCGGCGTGTATATATATATTGTACGCTGTAATATAATGGTCCCCTCGACGTAAAGTACGCGCGCCCATTGATCCGAAACTAATTTATTATTTGTTTTATTAATATCTACTATATACGCACCGAACAGGTGCTTTAAGACCTCATATACGCGCGATATTATATACGTGCACACACACACACACACACACACACACACATATGTACATATTATCCGCTCGTTTGATTTATCGAGTCTCCCCTCGTCGTCATCGTCGTCCGGACGAGTGATATTGTGTTCCTAGTAGCGGATGCTGTGGCTGAGGGCGGCGGCGAGCCGTTCAACGAGTACGCACGCGCGCGCGCGAGCCGCAACACAATACACTGCCATATAAATTATAATACACGATGTATATTATATTTTATTAATTAAACGTTTACCCGGTGTGAAGCGGAAACACTGTGTGTGTACGAGGTTACGTATATTGTACAGCACGTACGGACAAAGGGTGAGCGCACGTAATAAGAAAATCCACAACGGAGGCATATCATTGTGCTACTACGTATTTTTTCGGTCGCCGAATGTGTTGAATGTCGAATAAAAACGATAGCTCCTCGACGGTCGATGCAATATGTTCGATTAATTGTAAATTTATTATACATTTCTGTGATACGCGAAAATTTTCCTAAACCTCTCAATATTATTGACCAATATTCAGTTGTAGTTAAAATTATCCGTTGATCGTGTTCATTTGGTTTTATGCGTCAGTTTACCTTTCGACCTACTAATTTTCTACTAACGACTGAACTATATGACTAAAGGAGTACGTTGCGAATGGAAACTACATGCTTTGAGTGTTTATTGAAAGTTAACGAAGTCACCAAAAAGAATAAATATAATATTATAGTTTAACATAATTTATTTAATTTTATAATAATTTAATCATTAATAAATCTTGTTATCCCGACGCCACCATGTTTTTATCATTTCGATAGTAGGTAATTATATTTATTTGTGGTTTATAATATCATACCAAATACATTTTTTTAAGACTTGCTAATATTGTTGTGAATATGTTATCGTTGATCTCGTTGATCTAAATAAATGACAAAAGTTTGTGACTACTTCGAAAAAACATGGCAATGAATCCGAATTGAAATTGATTATATTCATATAAAAAGTTCAATCCTACTATGATTGGTGTTAAAGACATTTAATGAAAACGTAAAAAACTGTATAAAATACCGAAATCGTTCGGTAACTTGAAAAATCGCACGGAAAGATGCATAAAGTCGTGTATAAATTGTACTCGTATATGTATTTACACGCGCTCATCGCGTACCCAAAACCGGCCATTAATTGTTCTAACGATGATTTTCCCTTTGCAGTAATTGAATTGTTTATTGTAGACCATTATTACATAATTTATTTCTTCTTTTAATTAATGTTTTTTTTCTTTACTATTTGTTCTTGTACATCACAGCGTATCTACAGCGAACAATAATGGTTATTGCCGTTAATTAAAACTTAGATAGGAATGTAACCGATGATACGATATAAAATTATAAAAGTTGTTTCACGTTTGCCTACTAATATTATCATCGTTTTATTTCCAAGTTGATATTGTATACCTGTATAGTGCACATGGTTGAAAGTTGTATACTTATAGGACGATAATAATTTATCGACAGTAAACGCCGTATTTTGTGCTATGTATTCTTCATGGGCTTTCTAATAATGCGTTTGGAAATCTTATTGTAACGTCGTGCATTTAAGTTGAGTGTATGCGATATACTGCAATCATTATCACGTGCGCGCAATATTAACGAATACAATTATAAACACGTCAACGACTCGAAAACTGCGGTGGTTATGCGCGGCTCACAGATTATGGTTTATTACAGCTGTACCCACAAATTGTTTTAAAATTAACATGTTTTTTAGATTCTCAGAATGTTAAGAAACGAATTAGTCTTTTAATGGGTTTTTTTTTCTTCTGTAAACATTTTCTTTGAATATAAGAATAAACAAAAAAAAAAAAAAATATCACACGGAATTTCAAAAGTTCGAAAATCGAACGATATTGAGGATGTAATTTTTCCTTTCTTACTTAACTTCTATAAAATTTCGTACGTTTGAAATGTTACAGAGTAAGTACGACTAATTAATTGTTTGTATATTTTGTTTGGATAAAAAAAATCATTTTGGATTTTATGACTTGAAAATGTAATTCCCAGGCTAACTACCTATCTGTAGTTTATATTACACCATACACGCGAAATGGATTTAACTCAATCAGTATTTTTTTTTTTTTTTTAACTAATGTTTAAAGTCATAAAATCGTGAAAAAAACCATATAGTATAATATTATTTATAGATGAACACATTGAACAACGATAATAACATAATTATTATTTTCATTAATGTTCAATGTTGGATAACGATGGTAGCAAATAAGTTTTGGGTGTTCGTTGAACGCTTATAATTTTAATATAAACGTTTTAAAATATAAAATTTAATAAATTTATTATTATTAAAATAAATATAAAATAATTTTATTATAATTTTAATGAGGTTAATAAATTTACACGTTGACAGATAATGATGTATTAAGTATTAAAAATATTAATATAAATAATAATAAGATAAGGAAGATAACATAAGAATATATTGATTACTATACAACTGATAGTACATATATAAGACTATAAAAATAATATAATAATAGGAAAATACGGAGCGACATGTTTGGTGTAGACAATTAAATACAAATTTATAAAAGTTAACATTTACAAGTGTCATTGAATAAAAAAAATTGGAAACACGTTATATCAGACGAGTGTAATACGTGCGCTAGCCACCAGTAATGTGCGCGCGTTTTCCGCAAGAATGAAACGACTCGTTTCATCTCGACTAAAATTTTTTATTTTATTTTATTTTATTTTTTTTTTTTATTCGCAAATATTTTTCGAAATCGAGACTTCGGGTTTTTGAAATCCGTCTACGTGTACGGATACATTTCCGTACTGCAATGTGAAACGAACCGCACGACCAATACGAGCGCTCACGACGGCACGTGAATAATATGTGACGAACGTATATAAATATGTGCGTGTGTGTTCATACAGACGTAGGACAACAGAAACCGAGCGCAGTACAGTAACGCACCGCGTGATTTCACACGGAATGAATTATGACTGCTAATGATGTATTACGGCCGGAAATCGGTGACGTGCGCTCGTAAATTATAATATTATACGTATTATACGTGTACGTTACAAGCGCAAAACGCATTTTGTACTCGCGACGATTACGTATCATCATCATGATAGTGATTGCAGCCGTAATAATGGTAAAATGTATATTGTTGTGGAATGTAAGCAGATATCTCTCGCCGCGTCTTTGACACTAGGGATAATATGCGCGCGTTGCAGCGGTGCAGTTGAAGCGTCTTCGACGGTGGCCGCGCGCGCTCCTATATTCGATCCAATTTTAGCTTCCCATTTTTTGTGAGCGCGCGCTCGCTTCCGATATACCGTCGAGTCGAATGTGCAGCCTCCGTTGAATTTATCGCCGGTCGCACGCGCATGTAGATATAATATATTACTATGCGACCCGAAAATCCGGAATGTCAAAACACGGCTGCTGCACATGTCTACACACACACACACACACATGCACACATATATATATATATGTATATATATATACATGCAACTCTGACGTCCGAAGCACAAGGGCCTCAACTTTTCAATATGGTCATAATCTTACAACTATTCGTTCCTTACGTTACATTTTAAATAAACCGAGAAATCGAATTGAGATGAGCAACCCGTCTGTAAAGTCATTTTCTTCATTTTCTTCATTCGTACATGAAGTATATATATATATATATATACACGATCGTAGTTTGTGAGTGTCCGATAAATTATACATTTCGAATATTTTTTTTTTCTTTTAAATAATTTTAATATTTTATACAGTTATCTATTTAATTTATTAATTAGAAATGTAAAATTAATATTATCCAATTGCACTGTGTCGTAGAACACACAATTTTAGTTTTAGCTACTTCAGCCGCACATTCTCAATATCAAATACAATCGTGGTTGGTTTCATCAACGCGAAAACCTTGGCGTAATGCAGTTGAATAGTTGAAATAGAAAATTTAAAAGCCCAAAACGAGAGCAGCATCACGGCGGCGCTTAAAAGGGCAGTTATGCAACCCTGAGAACTCCGGCCGATTGTCCAAGTTCTGCTGACGGAAGAACCCAAAGCAATATCGGAAAAAGTTATACCTTGTAGAAACAAAATGACTGGTGATGTAAATATGTCATAAAAACACCTGTATAATACATTAGTTAGTGCAATCTAATCGAGGACGATATGTTTTTACATTCTTAAAAAGTTAAAATCGTATGTGATACATTTATCACAACGATATATAGAATACGTGTTTTTTTTGTGTTTGATAAACATTCCGTATAATTCAACGGAACGAACGGTCTGAGCTGAACACTATACATCTGATTTCTTTTCCATTTACCGTATTCAAAATTAATTTTATACCTATTGGATACTTACTTGTGATTAATGAACTCAAAAATAATATTTTGTCTCCGCGTGAGAAAGACATTCGTAAAAAGATATTTTGTTCACGACTTATTGTACAAATATCTATTCATGGAAAATATACTCATACAAATCAGCTCGATACTATTAGTGTGTATTTACGTATTTTAATTACGTGGCGACTTTATAGTTGAAGCTCGTTTCTATGCCGCAATTCGTGACTTTTTCCAGGCGACGAAATATGATAATGAATCCGTATTGATCATATTCATATAAAATGTTCGATTCTACAATCAACGTTGTTAACGATACTTAATGAAAATGTACAAAACTGTATAAAATATTGTCGAACTCGTTCGGTAGTGTGAAAAATCGAACGCACAATTTCGCTACTCGAAACTCCGGGTTTGTCAAAGATTAACGCGTAAAGTTCGTGTAGCGTAGAACTTTGTAATACTGACAAAAGACAACCTTACCATGGTCGTTTAGAATAAACGCGATCGGTACGTCGATAGAGTATTAAAGGACAAGGACACCAAACATTTTGCAGGACACGGAGAGCCATTGGCGTTCGTAAAATATTTGATTGCATTATACAAATCCAAATACACTGACTTTACAACTTAACACTGTCGTGGAATATTATTGTTATACTATTATCATAGTTCGTTTAATTATTAGAACGTTAAAATTTAAAAATTCGCAGGTTCACAGAATACTCTTTGTCCGCTTTGTTTTATCATGAGAAAACAAATCAATTATAGTTCCTTAAAAAAAATTATTCAAAACACTCGTAACTATGAAAAGAGTGATTTAATTACTATAGTTTAATGATTTACGCGACCTGGGAAGAGTCAATTAATTAAGACCAAATAAAAAAGTTATAAAAAAAATTGTACACTACTACTGTAACTTATCGTTTACATACTCAATGCTATAACTTTCCAAGTTATTAAATGTATGATAAGTTAGCGATTTTAATTTGATATTTTTAAAAAAAATGTATTGTATTATCAAATTAATTTTCTATAGTAGAAATTATTTTCTAAGAAAATTTTTAAAAAAATATTTGACTATACGAAATATGTGAGTGTTTGTAGAACTGTTGACATTAGTTTTGTTTAATTTCTTATAAGTAAAATACAACTTGAAAGATTATACCATTATGGTTAATTTTCTCAATCAAATTATACTTATTAAGTATAGTGGAAATCGGCATATTATTTATTTATTTTATTTACAATTTATACGCTAACCGGCTTTTAGAGTGAAAGTAAGTAGATAATAAAATATAGTAAAATATAATCAAACAAAAATAAAATATAAGTTAGAAATAAAGTGTCAATAGTATAAAATTAGTATTATAATAATAGTGGCATCATTTTTTTTTTTTGTATAGAAAATTAAAATAAGCTAATAATTAATTATAAATCTTCATAAAATGGTGATCAGTAAGGGAAACAGAAAAAAAGACCAAAAATTTAAATTTGATATTTATATAAATTATATTGTAAATACATTATAAATACAACTGATTGTAATTGAAC
This sequence comes from Sipha flava, assembly GCF_003268045.1. NCBI lineage: Eukaryota > Metazoa > Arthropoda > Insecta > Hemiptera > Aphididae > Sipha > Sipha flava. The sequence continues at coordinate 1,240,049 of NW_020273159.1, read as the reverse complement.
TATAAATGACTAAATAATATGTTAACATAACGATGATAACACAGATGCGAATTAAGTGCGTGTATTAACAGAAGGATTGGAATCTGGCCAACATTTATAGTATGTTCTTATTTTGCGAACAGCTAAACATAAAAAAAACAATGTGCGGTTATTTGATAGCTCATAGTAAAAGTCAAAAGAACGAATGATTTGGTCATATATTATTTTCAAACGGAATATTATTTAAAACCATTTATAATCGACTACCACGTGGAAACATTACCAATTACAATAAGTACCTACTAGATGGTGCACTTAGATGAGCGCACATGTTGTAGAGTTAAAATAATACATGTAGTTGTGTGTGTACTGTTATGAATGAAAAACCATAACTTTGAAAATATTCGAACCCCAAATATGTAGCGTTTTAATTTAAACATTTTATGACTTAATTTCAATTAATCGCACGAATGGGGAAAACAATTGTGTTAAAACTGTTTCCTGTGCAAGATATACTACTATGTTTATATAGTTTACGGAAACAATAATGAATACCATGTTAAGATAATAATATAATAGAGTAAATACTTGCGAGTTGTATATTCTATCTATATTACATAATACAATATATGTATACAATACCAGAATATCGTGTATCAAGCGTACTCGAGGGACCGGGCGAAACGTGGAAGATTATAGTTTGCGGTTCCAGGGAAAATACGTATCCATTTCCAAGTTCTGTAATTAAAAGGAATCTTGAAAGGCGCCTTTGCGGTCGTTGATTGTACATATCAACTGTTCTTTGTCCTCTCTCCAGCAGCAGCCGACAGAGCAAAATTCTGTGTAAGCTGGGTGCCGGTCTTAATTAAAATTCTTCTCGGATTTCGCTGCGTAAAAGTTGAAAATAATTATGAGAAGAGTAGGATGATATAAAATTAAAATATATACATAAAAATCAAAGGAATGAAACGAAATGCGTTGTAAAGTGTACGCTTTTTCGGTTTGAATACTTCGAGATGCATTACCTACGTGAAGCTTTTGTAATAATTTGTTTTCAAAGCTTTTACCCGAAATATTTATTAATTTGTGTATGAGGTTTTTGGGTACAAACATTTTTTTTTTTTTTCATACGAAGCTTATAAATACATATTTTTTTAAAGTATATTTTATTATTTATCTGATGAAATTTCAAACTCAATTTATACCGAACAAAATATTTTAAATCCTAGTTTGGTTAAAAAAATCACTATGGGCGAGTGGTTTACAAAATTCGATATGATTATACACACGGTTTATGAAATTTTGGTTACACGTGCGTTCATTGTACTACATATATGAGCGCGTTCGGAGAGCGTAAAAAATTGTAAAGTAGAAAGTGCGGTTTTTTTCACGGATTTCCCCGTTCGGGCGGGTGGCGAAACGATTGTATATTTTAATATGTCGCACAGACGAGGGTGGAAGAAAAAACAGCTGCTCTTAGAGACGTCGCGGTGACGATAAAACGCAATATTATTACTATCCACTTGACCCGCCGATCATTGCACGCGCTACGTCATACATGTATAAGTATACAATGCTGAACCGTGCGTCCGGATCATTTGTCAAACGCTTTTCCCCTTTTGATCCGAATTATTTTTATTAAAACTCTGGTGCGGGGCAGTGCATATACACGCGTAATGTGTATTCGTACGTGTATAATGCATATAATACGTGATGTACGCGAATTTCAATTGACTACAATGGATTATTATTATTATTTTTTTTTTTTTGTTCCTCTTCCTTTTTTTTAATAGCGAATCGTCGGACGTATACTCCCTTCTCGATTTTACGGCGGGAGCGGAAGGGCTGTATCGAGTACTCGTATATTTATTATATACTGGATAATAACAATGCCCCGTCAACGAAATTCTTGTCGTCGTTTTCGCCGTAACACCTCGGCTTCCCAACCTCCTACATATTATTATTATTATTGCAATTATTACTATTATCGTGCGTTCTCGTGACATTCTACAGCTACGTAATACGAGTATGTATAGACATCGCTCATGAGCCAGGTTAGACGAATGTGAATCATGGATAACGTACATGAATCGATTCACGTTTCGTAATATTAAATATTGTTTTATATAAATATATTTAATTTACAATATATCGGTATTTTTTTAGTTTATTTCAGTCACTCCGTTGTCATAGAATCGTCTATAGCCGGGTTGCAAAACTAACATTTTAAGCTTTAATAATAACAATGACAAGGGGCGTATATAAGGGGGTATGTGGGGGTCAGATTCCCTCCATAGGTCTTTTTAAAATTATATAAAATAATGTTCTTAATGTAAGTTAATTATAATGAAACAAAAAATATTGCAAGGATTTATTGTAAATTATTAATTTGACATATTTAATATATGTGTGTATATCTTTTATTATTTATTATTTAAATGCGCAGGTACTTAGGTTTAGAATTTTCCTTCCATAATAATTTATTTACAACTTATTCTCCCCCCCCCCCCATCCATACAAAAGTTATGCATACGCCACTGATAATAACAATAATCAGCTCAAAAAAAAATTATAAATATAAAATTCAGATTTCACTGAGTTTATACCCTTATTATTGAGCGAGCTTGTGATAAGGATGGGTCTTCAAATTTGAATTTAATATATAATTATATTTTATTTATTTTTATGTAAAATCAATTTGTCTATTAATTATTTACATAAAAATAATAATATTATGGTAGGTATAACAATAAAATCAATACAATGATAATAATACTATAGTAAATAACATATTTCTTTTGATTAATAATTTTGTCTTTCAAGCTTAAAAATTAAATTTATTAAATAATAATAAATATAATATTTATAATAGTTTTTATATGCAGTGGTATTTAACTTTGGCAACTCGAGACAAATTTGTCTTCTTCCATTTGAATTTATACTTAAATATTTTTTAGCGTGCTTATATATACCTGAATGGAGTTTTAAATTAAATATTTTGAGGATATCAAATAATTGCGAAGTTTTTTATTTTATTGTAGCCTTTTAATGCAATTGTAATCAATATTCTATGAGTTAAATTTAGCGATTCAACCGTGGATCAATACGCCGATTTTCATACAACTATGTCATACAATTAAATATATTGAACTAGCCCAAAATAAACACATCGTAAGGTACATAAATCTAGGATTTGATTAAATTTTTTAAATACAAAATGTAGCTTTCTCAATCGTTTTATAAATAATTCTATTTGCAGTTTTTTAGTAATTTAATTTATTTGGTTAATCATCCAGTAATAAAATTTTTGGAAGAATATAAACGTAAATTTATTAGGTGATATACCGCATACAATTATAATTTAATACGAATACTCAGTTGGGTAGATATATGAATATATCGTGATACTTTAAGTTGACTGTTGTTTTTGTTTCGTTCATTGTAATTTTAATAATTAAGGGTGTCTTTAAATACTTAACGTTATACATTCTAAAAACCGTCCACATTTTATGTATAATTTAAAATGATTTATTGAATTTGCAATTGCACACGCCATTTCAAGCACCGTGGTGTACAAATTATAAATTAAATGTTAGAAATACTTAGTACATCTCTGATTTGCGTCGATCAATATAATGCATCAGAGTACCATGTCAGTATATCACCATCGCTTGTCGCTGTTAACGACCGATACAAATCAGTTACGTATGTTATTTTATGTATTGCAATATGTATACAAACGCTTTCTTGTGTATCGAAAAAACACAACGATTATTTACGCCAACTTAATACGTTTTTCGTGAAATTTGATTTTATAATTTGAAACGCATGTAAAATAATTATTTGTCTATTCAATAAGCAGAAAAAAAAAAGAGGGTAAGAAACACGTGTCGAGATCCCCATGTGGTGCAAACACAAACGCTGTTTGACTGTTAAAAACACAAACAAAAAATATATCACGCGTTGTATAAAAAATATAAAAATCTGCATGTATATAACTATAGTACGGAAACCGATTTATATACCTATATGAGGCATAAATTATATATATTATAATATGCATATGTACTTTTTTAAGATCATGAATAGTTCACGTCGAGTAAAAATTAAAATAATAATTTATCGTATAATGTCTTACATGTGTAGTGAAAAAACCTTCAGAAAAATTGATATAAAAAAAAAGCATAAAAATTACAAAAGAGAAGCATAGAAAAATAATAAAAATGAGATGATAGTTGAAATTGAATTTATTTGAAATAGAAAACGAAGTAAAATTCAAGGTTTCCCGAAAACGTAATTATTTTAAAACGTATGTAATAATTTTAAATAAATAAATGTTAATTTTTAAAAATATATATCATTATGCCATTCTAACCAGTAGTTATTGAAAGATATATTTTTATACTTGAACCAAAGATCTGGATATTCGCTGATAATTTATATTTATTGTATTATATCTAACTGCAAGAAGGGGCAACTCAAAGTTAATAGAGAGCCAATTTTTAGAAAATTAAAATCTAAAGGGTCAGAGTATAGAAAACAAAAAAAAAAGGTCATTCAAAATATTTACTATAATTAACATTTATATACACGAAGCCCAAGACCGCCTTTGGTAACAATTCAGAGCCAAATACTCAATTTTTTTTGGCCACGTGATAAGAAGAGATGGTATTGAAAAGTATATTATCCAAGAAAAAGTCGAAGGAAAGAAAAGCAGAGGCATGGCACATATATGACAATGTCAGAAAGTATCCGGAACACAGGGAACAGAGAATTCTAGAGAAATGTATCCAATAGAAATAACATAATTGCATAAAAGCTTGCCTCATCAAAAATAATTTCGGTGAACACCGATGAAACATTAGTAGTAATATCATTGATTAAATAAACATTTATATTATATGTATATTTAATCAATGATAATACACCATACATAAGTTATAAATTGACCGGATGTAATTGCATTAAAAATATCTTAAAATTGCACTAAAAATATGCCAAAATTGCAATGAAATACATTAAAATTACATAGTAAAATCATATCAAATATATAATATTATGGACATCAATATAATATTATTTTACAGGTATACACTTCTAAAACAACACGAAAATTAAGAAAAGTAATACTTTAATAGCTCATCGGAAAAAATTATTATGAACTATGAAATTGATTTAAATATTTATCTGTTGAAGATTACAGTGTACGCTGTGTTAAATGTATTTTGTTAACTGTAGTGAATAACATTGAATAAAATAGTATGGAGTGTGAACATTCAGCCCATGGTTCTTAAATCTGCATCATGCAATTTATAACTTGCTGCAAATGTATATCTTGTGGTGTTATATTTTATAGTCTTAATGGAAGTTATAAAAATGTAGTTACAAGGATTAATTAAATGTTTTCGAACGTATCGAGAGAAAACAATTGTCGAACGAAACAAGAAAATTTATTTTAGGATTAATTTCCATATTTTTTTTAGTGCGTATACCCACAATTATATTTACCAATATACCATTGGTTAAAGGTAATATATATATATATATATATATATAACATAATATTTAAATATGTAATGTTATTTTACATATTATCGATTATTAAATACTACATTTGAAAACGTTTCAAATTGTACACTAATTTAAATAACGGAAAACGCTAAACTGTTCATAACGTTTTAATTTTCAATAACGGTAAAAGGAAAATTTTTTTAACTTTAAATTTTTACAACCTTTAAACTCTTAAATTGAATAACGTTTAAATTATTTATAGCGTTAAACCCTCAATCGCTTATAACGTTTAAATGTCCCATAACGGTAAACAATACCTATATATTATTCTGATTTAAGCCCTAGTCCATATCTAGTGAAATATCAAATAAATCACAAGTAAAACTTTCAAAACATAGATAGGTGTTAAAATAATCTACATTAAAGTTCATTCTAAGTGGATCCGGCATTAGATTAAAAAAAAAACCACAAATATTAAGGATTAACCTGATTTATTTAAATCAAAAATATTTATTACCAAAAAGTTTACTTGTAAATTTTGAGCCTGAATTAAAGAAAAAATTTGAGTTACCACCCTCCTCCCCTAGAAGTAAGTCTAAATACGCCCCTGTCTTGTTTAACTATATGGCGGTGATTGATTAATTTGCGTATTTTAATTTCAATGATTTCTTTTCTAACTTTTGTAAATGTAAAAATTAAATTGATGGAGAGTAATTATGTGGAAATTAATTAAAGTTTCAATCATTAAAAGAAACTTCGGTGCTTTTTTTTTTTAAATAAGTATAGTTAAAAAACTTAATGTTATTTTTCAAATACGATACAAATCATGAAAGTTTAAATTAATGATTTTTTTTTTTTTATTAAAAATGCTCTTGTACAAGAAAAAACTAAGACAACTCGAACGAACCATATTTATATTGTAATAATAATAATAATAATAATAATAATAATAATAATAATAATAATAATAA
>NW_020273159.1:1202546-1233578 GCF_003268045.1 Sipha flava | reverse complement strand
AATAATAATAATAATAATAATAATAATAATAATAATAATAATAATAAAAATAAATTAATAAAGTTAAAATATCCACAATGTTTAGGTGTGAGCAGTGAAGTATAATATCTTACTGTTAATAAATTTTAAATTGTTAAAATTGTTAATAGGGTACAGAATATTATCATATTTAAACGTATAATATTTGTATTACATGTACACTAATGAAGTTCATCGAATTTATTTATGTATTGTAACGAAAATGGACGCACAATCTCACCATTATATTATACTGTGCAATCACGTAACAAGTGGATATGTTGAATGTACGGCTATAATATGTATTGTAATTGACTAGTATTTAATAATAGACCCGTAAAACTGTGTTGCAGCCATGTTCATAATGTCGTATGGCATAACACACCCATCAGTACGTATATATAAGTATAAAATTCGAGTATACTGCGGTATTTTTTTCTCCCTTTTTTTTTTACATCATAAAGTAAGCGGATGACAGAATATATGTTTCGAAAATGGCGAAAGGTGGCGTAAAATATCGTATATTGTAGTCCTTTTACTTGAGATATGTGTTCAAACGATTAACGTATACATATGTATAATATATAAATTATAACTAGGCCTGGGATTTCAATGTCCTTAAAATCGCGAAAAATGACCTTTCAAAAAATGCCTTTAAAATTTTACAAAAATTACATTACATGTACACAATTATTTTATTTTACTTCATATATTAAAAAATAAAAAATTATTCTTTATTGTTACAATAAATCACGGGAGCGTGTCTCCTGTTGTTTCCCAATAAGTTTTTGTAGATATATATATTTTTTTCTTGTTATTAAATTTGTTCTCTTCATTGTACTCCATTAATATGCTTGTTTCTTGATATCTGTTGTTGTATGGTAAAACGTTTTTCAACAGCAACTTTTACATTGCATACCTTACACAACACCACTAATCCGTCGATAGAAAAATCTATAATCCATAATTTTAAATTAAAAAATAACTTAAAAAGCCCTAAAATGTCCTAAAAAAATGAGAAAAATTACCATAAAATCAAAAATTGTCATAAAATGCAAAAAAATGAAAAATAAACTTTCTTATTCTAATTTAAAAATCCCTAAAACATATTTGTAACAATATGAGTATCGTACAGAAGGCTTCAGAAAAAAAGTAAAGTGCATCGAAATCCCAGCCCTAGTTATAACTCTGCAGCATAGGTATATTGTACCTAAGTAACGTATAAACGTAAAAATATAAATGTATTCCATGTATGGCTAGTAAATTTGTATGTCTATAGCGCAGGTTTTGGCATTGTGTGGTGGATGTAGATTTCGCGGATTATTACAAACACAGTCCTTAAGATTTAAAAATCAATAGTTACAACGAGCACAGTATATGTTGGACTCTAATGCAATACATATTAGTATTTTTAATTTATTTGCTTTTCATATTTTAAACATGGAATCAGTGCCAGATTATCCATTAGGCGAAGTAGGCGTCTGTCTTAGGACCTCACTCACGAGGAGCTCTGTGAAAACGGAAAATATTTTTTTTAAATAAATTTTATTTAATAATACCTGTATTTTATTTACGAATTTACAGGACAAAAGTCATTATGAAATATAATATATATTAAGTTGTAGGCATTATATTCAGTAATAATAATATAATTATTTTGAAAAAAATAGAAATAATATAATAATTAATTTTTCTAAAAATTAATAAATTTAATAAACATGATTTTATTCATTAATAATAGTTGGTTATTATTAAAGCTGTTTATTTTAATTTTTGGATAGTAATGTTAAAGATGTATGTAAAAAATAATTTTGTAGAGCTCAACATTTTAATTGCCTCGGGGTCCACAAGTGTTTAATTCGGCATTACATGCAATGTTATATAATAGAAACTGTATAGTAATACATTGAAAATTACACGATCATTCACGATGTTCATTTGCAAATTAATTTCGATATCACATAGTTATACATTTTTTTTAGGGTTTTTAAATAAATTTCAACACGTTTTTGTAGGATAATATATTTGATATTTTTCGATAACCTTCAGAGCATAATAATATAATTGGTATTTAAATTCGACTAATTTTTCTTTTAGCGAATTTTTTTGTAATGCGTTATTCATAAATATCTGAGATGATAATTTTAATTTGGTGTTGATATAATAAATTTAAAATTTAAAATTTATTAGTAGCGCGAAAAACATTTATTTGAAACCATTTCGAGTTCAAGTACTTGAAAATAATCAAATATACAAATTTCATAATAAGACATTTAAAATAGTATAATAGAAAAAATTAGATTTAGATAATGTAGAAAAAAAACAGAAAGAGATTTACTATTGATTTATTATTGCCAGGGAGGAATACGCGATGTACCTTATACGTGTAATATATGTAACATTATTAATTAACATAATAATTAATTTATAATTAAGGGACTTATTGTCGGGATCCAATGGTATTTTTAAATATTTATAACTTTTTGCTCGAAAAGTCAATGTTTTCTTTAAGAATTATAAATATTTTTACGATTGTTTTACAATCATTAAGACTTATCTTAAAAATATTATAATAGAACACGTTACGAAACACGGTCTACAATTGAAGAATTATTTAGCTATTTTGTATTTTTACATCGATTTTTATTCATTGTTACTATACAACGTAATATAAATTTTAAGGCAACTAAAACTATCTTTTTAATTTGTTATCTTAAGATCAAAAAAAAAAAATTGCGTATTCGTGTATATCATCTTAATTTTTATTGTATACATTCATGCTATACATTTTCAATACTTTTTTATTTTTTCATTTTTCTCAAAAAATACGTGTGCCCTTATTTCGTTATTTTGAAGCTCATTAAATTCCTGTAGCCCGGATCATAAAGGTTCATATTGGAGCGGGTATAAATAGAGGTGGTTGAGCGCATTTGTACGACTCGGCCGTCGTCGTCGACGTCGCACCGAGTTACGCGATAGTGTAACGGGGGAGACGTGACGACGACGTACCGTCGCGAATACATAAAGCGATAAATACCCGAAATAAACACCGAGGAAGGGCACGTGGGGGTAGCAGGACGACGAGGGAGTGAAAGAATGAGTGTACATGTATACGCGGCGGCGGTGGCGCGTGCGACGGAGGTATAAAAGTGTGCCGAACTACTCTGCGCGTAAAGGGTGGCGCGAGCGACGACTGCCCTACTCGAAGAATTTTTATTACGACTTTAAACACCGTCAACGGGTCGGTGGCGTTTAATCTATTAACTTCAATATACGATGGACGCAGAAGGATACAGATGAGGTGCACAGAGGGGTCGAGAGTCAGAAAGAAACAGTGAAGGGATGAGAGATGGAGAAAGAGAGAGAAAGTTTGAAAGAGGTATGAAGGAAAGGGGACGGGAGGAAACGTCGTCCTTTATTCTGTAGCGCCACATCACATCAAAGCCAGGCACCCTCTCCATTTTTGTAATAAAAAAAAGTTAGTCTTCGCCACCCCCACTCGACGTGCCGCTTCGATGTACTGTATATAATATTATTATATGAGTACGTCTCCGATATTGGCTCGCACTTGTGTGCTCAGTACCGCAGAAAACCCTTTTTTCCTTTACAACATCCCATTTTATAAACGCGTATATAGTATAACAACGGCGAGCAACCCTCTGCGCGATAATCACCTGCACCGGATTTTTTTTCCTCTTTTATTCCTTTTCTACAATAAGACTAAACACGCGCACGTCGACGATGAAAGAAAAAAACGAGTAGTATTATGTTTAATATAGTTTAAATTAAAAATAAACGCATTGTTTGTTTAGAAAAATTAAAAATACTATTTTAACATACTAACTACAAAATATACACAACAAGAAATAATAATACCTGTTACATATATTATATATACAAACAAATCAATTCAAATGTAACAAATGAATAGAACGTAAGGTGTGATGTATATAAGAGTATGTAAATATTTATAATTCATTGGAATAAAATGAACACAAGATCGAAAAAAAATTGGCAAAGTTAAAGGAAATTATAAGCAACGAAACTTAAAACTTGTTAAATACGTTTCACAACAGCAAGTGTATTAAGCACACAGTTGCACGAGATTTGGATTTTGAGTAGGTCTTCGGTTCCTCTCAAGCATTGTACTGATCCTACGGTCACCTCTGAGTGTCAGAGGGGTCTTCCGGTTCCTTTTGAGCGTTGAAGGGTCCTTCGGTTACTCTTAGGTGTCGAACGGATTCCCGGTTGCTTTTGATGGCCATCAGGATAGTGGCTTTTAATGTACACCAATCTAGGTGATCGCGCTAGGTGGTTACCGTTGAACTATTTACCGTATCCGTACGGCATATACCGTACGTTACGTCTGATGCGTACCGAGCTGATGCAACCCTTGTTACCACTGCCGCTACCACCACTGCTCCTAGCGCATCTTGTATCTTCCGGTCTTGACAGGTGACCACCTCGGAGTTTCACGAGTGACTTGGCATCATCTTCGAAAGGGCCTCATACGCCGCATATTGCTTCTCTGGCGTCGGGTTGCTCTTTAGCAATATTTCTGTCGAAAGCAGACTGGTCGGGCAACAGACGGACGTACAGGTCGCAAGTGTATGACCACGGATATTTGATGGTGTGCAGTGCTCGCGAATAGCATCGAAAAACGCCTGCCGTAGACGGGCCACGAGCCACCTTGAATCGTCGCCGTTCACGTGCTCCTAGAGCATTACCTTGTTGCGGCTGTGTGCGAAGCACCTCTCGAATCCTGACTGTACAGCCGGCACCACTTCACCTGCGCCCAAAGCTGCAGTCACTTTGACAGCAGGACGAATGCCGCGTTCGTCCCACGGCGTTGGGATGTTTTTTAAGCATTTCATTTGTAAAAAAAATAAAATATACCGCTAGTTATAGCATTACATTTCGCAGCAAACCGTGGCGAAGGGGTGTTTAACACGCACCCTGACATCATGGTTGTAAGACTTGTGAACTACTAATATTATTCTACCAACTGTTGAGCTACACATTATATTTACATTAAGTTATAATGCCTACAAGTGGGAGTGAAAGTAAGCGATTTATGTTTAAGGGAAGTTTCTTTTATTTATTTTTTATTTATAAAGTTTTCCTGACTTAGTCATCTAAACTTATATGTAAAATATTTAATTTTTAACATTTTGTAAATTGGAGCACAGTAATGGTATATGTGATTATAACTATGGATTAAAAATAGAAGAAAAGTTATAATAATACAGAAGAGTAGCAGTTTTTACATGATGAAACAATTTAATAGCTTAACAAAATTGTATACAAAATAAACATATATAATATATATATATTATATATAATAGAAATTGTTAATGATTTAAGATTTCGTTAAGGCCATGTGGCTAAAAATTGTACTCCAACTATCTAACGTGGTTTAAAAGTGCAAACAGATGAATCGTCTTGATCTTACTTTAATCGGTCAAATGTTGAGTACTGACATTCTTCTTCTGGGTGTGTGATATGTGATTTATGAGCGAATATTTGGTCATATCTTTAGACAAATTCATAGGTAAAGGGAATTTTGAGGTTCGATCCAGGGTCAAAATCTCAACTAATAAATAAATTGATAATCATAAATATAAATCCCCTAACCCCATGAATAATCTTTACCTACGTTTTATCTCAAAGGGATTTTAGGATTAAAATGCGCTTGAAATTATAAAACTACATGATATATATATACCTATCAGAGAGACTTCGTTTCATTGTCTTACGAATGAGTTCTAAGGAAGGGAGGGGGACAAATTCTCTTCATCTATCCACCTATGATAAACTTAAATCATAGGTCGGTTAAAAACTAAAATATTCAATATTGTTAAGTATATTACTGTGTGTAAGTATGCTGTAGCCACTAAAAGCGTTGTTTCAGAGGAAAATTTGAACAAAAATGTTGAACGAAACCAATTCGTTTCAAGCATGTTACAAGTGCCTAATGCGTTCATTTTGAGTGGAATAGGTTCTCTGGAACCAGTGCTGTAACTAGATTACTCGAGACATGTGTGCAAATCAATATTTTAAAGCACTTTATCATATGCATTTTTTATTAGCAATAAAAGTTTTTTATTTAGAGGGAAGGGGTGGTAACTTGAAGTTTAAATAAAGTAAAGTTTATTGTTGTAATAAATAATTTTTTCTTAAAACTGTTATATCAGAAACTAGAAGAATAAAAAAGAAATCAATAGAACTTTTATTTTATTATACATATATATATTGATAACACTTAATGTGTGTTATGTGGCAAAAACTACCGGTCAACTTCCGTATATCATCATTAATATTATATTCCTAACAGACAAAGAACATAAATAAATATTATATTTTAACAGAACTAGCACACATGATTTTTGGTTTATAGTTTTTATTATTTTTACAATTTTAGCTACGTTGATGATGGTGGTGACAATAAAAAATAATAAAAATAAATTCAGGGATAATAATTTCTTTTGTACTAATTATTATTATTATTGAAACTAATAGCAACCATATATAAACAAAAATTTCCATAGTAAATCTCAAAATGTCTGTTTGAGCACCTCTAGGGGTTGGTCTTTTCACTTTTTAACTTAGCCTATCTCCTACACATATGTCTAATATATCTCTGTACTAAATTTCGTCGCGATTGATCCAGCCGCTTAGGAATGCATAAAGGACAAACAGACAGAAATCCATGTTTAAATATATATATATATATAGGTAATATTAACTTGTACTAATATAATAAAATCAATGGTACAATATGTACCTATCTATGTTAAAACATGATATCCGAAAAATGCCACGAGATATTCATGTTATTAAATCTGAATTTTCGATCTCATTGATTTATCCTATGGTAAGGATGATTCCCGCATACTTTTTTATCCGGCCTATACTATATACCTATTCAAAAAATTTGTTCGTAAAATGTTACCTAAAATATTCTTATCTAGCTTAATTATTAAACGCTTTAGTATAATATACATTATATAATAATTTACATCGTAAAATTAAATTATTTAAAATAAATTTGTCAATTGTCAATTTTTATGACATTTTTTTTTTTTAATATTTTTATTTCTGGCTAAGGATTATTTTTTAAATACCTATTTATACTTATCTTTAGACTATCAAAGCTAATGAGTGGTTTTATTGATCAGACATTATTACATTGTTATTATATATAAATTCTACATAACGTAGTAATAATAAAACAAATACTTAGGTACCTATATAAATGATGGTTTCTTTATTTAAGAAAATTAATTATAACAAATCCTTAGTTTAATTTCACTAAATACAATACATTTACAAAATTAATTTACATTTTAACTAAATAATAAAATAAAATATATAAATATCTAGATTAATTTATAAGTATAGTTTAATTATATTAAAATATGGTTAAAACATATTATTTGATTAAAACAGTTTAAAAAACAAATTATAATCTTAACAACAGTCTCATTGGATCAACAAATACTATTATTATGTAGTTTAATTCTTTTTGAACTATTTAAAGCTGGCATACTATAATTTGAACATATTTTAGTTCTTATTTGTTTTTCGATCATCTTCTTATGGAGAAAAATCATTAAATTAGTGTTTTCCAAACAAACAAAAGATTTCACTAAACCGTTTAATATTAAGGTCCTTTTAGGATTTTCATTTTCTACAATAATTTCATTTCTTGAATCGACTGTAAATTCATGAACCGAAATACCAGCAATAACCCATAACTGATTACTAAATGCACCTAAACTTGCAACATTTTCTTTAAATGTAATTGTTTTAATATCTTTAAGTCTTTGTTTGCTTCCATTTTCCTCAATTTTAATGAAATGCACTTCTTTGGAGTCGTATAGCTGAGCTGCAAAAATATCTTCAATGCGAACTAGGCTTTGGATAGGAGTATGAAGAGATAATTTATCTTGGAGATAGCCATCTTGAACATTCCACAAACGCAATGTTTGGTCACCAGAGCCAGATAGAATTAAATTATTCATTATGCAAATTCCACTGACGTACGCTTCATGTCCCATCATGTAGTATAAAATATTTTTGCCATTTGGGTAATGTGATATGCGCACTTTTTCATCACTGTCACAAGTACCGATATACTTTTCATCGCTAGTAAAACTAATGTCGAGAATCATAGAAGAATGCCCGAGAACGCAGACGGGAAATTTATCAAATGCATAGACATCACCTTTTTTATCGCCGACGACAATAACATTAGTTTTGGGTGTGAAAACTATATTCGTCGCATGTTTTGCCAGTGTTTTGTTTTCGACCAATGACCAGTCTGCGGTGTTCCAGATGCTCAGAAGTTTACCTTTGTTTGTGTTATACGCGAACAATTTACCATCGTCTGAAAAAGCTGCACATGTTTTTTGTAAGTCACGATCGTTGATCGGCATGTTATTGTACGATTCACCCAGGCTTTCAGTAAGATTGATCACATTTCCACTGTCTAACGAATATACGAAACACCGGTCAACGCTTATACAAGTCACAACTACAGCAGTTTCACTAACAGCTATGCAACAAGTCATATTTATATTATTTAGTAGCGATTGAACGAATAGGAAAAGACAAACGAATAATTCACGAAAAATAAATAGTAAATGGTTTCACAATTCAAATCACGTAAAATATTAACATTGAAATATATGAAGTATAGGAAGTTTAATTTCAAAAAAATGTAGAAATCAAATAAAATATTTTAAGAGCCATAACCAACAAACTGTTATTATTCTTATTCTTATAAAATCGAGTTCTCATAAGATCGATATTTGTAAGAGGTTACTCGACATAGTATACACATGAAATATAGCTAATTCATGCAGTATATTTTACTTAAGGAAGCATGTAGTATTTAAAATTTTATTTTGATATTACATGAATGTAAATTAGCATAGAAATTCATCGAAAAGAGAATTTTAACTAACAATCGTAAACTAAAACCATCGATACTACGAATAAATTGTATAAGATAAACCGCAATCGTTATCAATATTGTTTAAACAATGTAACTGATAAGGGAAAATGTTTACATCACATTACCAAGTCCGAGATGAGCTGCGGCTATGAACGCGTGTGTGTCTGCTGTCAGAGAACACGCATGATGATTTGAATGAAGTACATTAAGAATCAATTAACCAGAATTTGATATATCTTCTTACAATGTCCGATTCGCCAAGACCTAAGGGATTGAATACGAGTGTTGGAACGTCATCACCTGCACGTGGTATTAATGTATCCATTTATGTAATATTATTTATGTAATTTAAAAAAGTTTTTCAGAAGTCGACGTTTACGCTGGTCGACCTGCTCAAGGGCATAGTGGAAATTTAACTGGCAATCGTCGTATATTGAAGGATACGGCTGCAGATATATTCAATCGTATGCAACAATGGAAAGTCTATCAAGACCAAGGGAGTGTAGTGATCTCCAATATATTTAATTTGCGAATGGACATGTATGTACGATAAAATTAGGACTGGTTGGTTTAATAATCAAAAACTAATAACACTAAAATTAGTGTTAAAAATCTGATAGGATTAATTAATATTTTAATAGTTGAGATTTGTAAATAATATTATTATTGATTTTCAGTTTAATTCATAACAGGTGTTTAGTTTTTACATGTAGCAAGTAAATATTTTTTAATTCAATATATTTCTAGGCCAAATGTGAAGTTTCCTGATGAACTGAGTAGTTTAGTAAGCGAACTTAAAAAATTGGGTGAAAAAATGGTAAATTATTTAATAAATATAAATAAATAAAAATTTAGATAGTTTTTGATTGAATTTTTAGTTATATATTGTCGAAGGACTGCAAGCTAAACTAAAAAATCTTATAGCAGTTGCAGCTTTAGAAAAAGATAACACTACTCCACTTTTTATTTCATGGACAACAGAACATTTTTGTAAGATTCATATTACAAATTTTATTTGGATCTAGATTCTTATATTAACAAATTTTCTACAGGTAAAATAATAAAAATAGTTTTAAAAGCGTATCAAAAAGAGCAAAAACTTCATCAAAGTTTATTACTGAGAATAGCTGACAGCATGGATCCAGATGTGCTTTTATTTTATCTTTCATGTTGGACGTTTCAGCCATACTTAGATCATAGTATAGAGAAACAGTTACATTGTATGATTAAAGAGACTAGACACGTTTAAGTTAATTAACTATACATTTTATAAAAATTTAATTGTAAAGAATTTTAAAGAGAATATAATATAAATATAATTTAAATTTATAACACTGGTTTACAAATCAAAAATACTAGGAGTACTTTCCTGAGCGCATTTGCCTACAGATTGAATAAATTTAACAAAGCCAGTATCTTTTGGTTTTTCTAAACCTCTCAACAAACGGTTTTTCATAACAGCAACAAACTCTCTATTGCTAAGTTGGCCATCAACTAAAAAATAAAAAATAGTTATCAATAATATACATGTTTTAAAAACATATAGAATTTTAACTCACGGTTTTCATCAAATATTGTGAAAATAACATTGATCATATGATCATTTAAATCAACATGTGCTACAGTTTTTGCTACATGTTTTAAAGTGACTGTAAGAAAAAAAAACAATAATATATCAACAGTCACATTTATTTAATATAAATATTTGAGCAAACCTTGATCAATAGATGCTCCTGCGATATGATAAAAAGTAAGAGCTGTATCAACATCATTAATGTTATTTAAAAAGTGAAAAAAATTTAAGTAGTCTTCTTCACTTATGCCTTGGGTGTTTTCTTTAAATCTGCATAAAACAATTAAAATTGATAGGGTAAATCTTATCAATGGTATCATCATATTATCTGTTAATTGTAAGACATATTATTAAATTATCGATTTACTTTTAGGTTTCCTAAATTTGAAAAATTTGGTCAATATCAATATTAAGGATAATGACTAAGTAATTTAGAATTTTAACTAAGGTTAGGTTTATTTTTTCCTCTGTAAATATATTTACATAAAAACAAGAAAATACAAGTCCACAACTATGACTACATATCTATATGTATAAATGTGAAAATAGAATCTGTTACGCATGATTAATGAAACTACTCATCCGACTACTTTGATTTTTTTAAAATAAACTATGCGGAGCAGGTTTTAGATTTAATTTTAATTCTATTAGAGTAATTATTTAATACAGCTTGGTAAAAAAAAACATTCATCTGGGTTTTATGTTATAACTGTAGATTAGATCACTGCTGGGCAGCTAAAAAGTTTTTCATGCCAGCTAGAGAAACTTGCTGCCAGTCCTAAGCCTGGGGTAAAATGAAAAGGAAAACAACTATAAATATATAATTTTTTTTAAGTATTTATTTTCACGAATAAAGCTGGGTAATACACCTAGTTATATATATATATATATATGATACTTTATTTTTAAATAACAAAGGTTATTTCAAAATTATATTTTAGAACAATGTAAGAACAATGATTGGCTATTTTCAAAATTGAATCAGATTTTATGGCAAATAAACAATTTACTTATTTGCTAAAATATTTGATAAATTATAAGTAAATGATGTGTATTTTAATTTTAATATTTTTAAAAGCATTCTAAGTACATATATAACATGATATCTACTTACACTTTTTTCACTCTTTTAATAATGCGTGTTTTTTTTTTTGGTGGATAACCAGCATAAGCTAAAAGTAGATCAGTGAATTCAACTTCTGATATAGTACCATCTTCACTGGGTCCTTTCCGTAGAAACTAAATACAATAATTTTAAGAAAAATGTAGTCATTAAATATGTAATTTTTTTATTTACCTCTAAACCTAAAATTTCTGTTTGTAACTGTTGTTGAAAATCAAGGAACTTCTCAATTGTTAATTTTTCATTAAGATTCTCACCAAAAAAATATGTTGTTAATGCTGAATTGACTCCCTATAATTTTTACACAAGTAAAACATATGGAAAAAATGTTTACAAATATTTTTAAGTACCTTAAAGGTATTTCCAGTATTTGCATGGTCTCTATGACGACTTCCAATACTTGTCTGGTGTCTGATTAATGTAGCAACTTTTTCAAATTCTTCACAATCTACATCACCATCTCCATTTAAATCAAACATTCTAAATGCTATTTCAAAATGCCTTCTTGATGCTAAAAAATAATGTAAATGAAAACAGTTAACAATAATTTAAACTTAAAGAATACATACTTGATAACACGGTTAGTAAAAATATGTAATCTGAAAAAGTTATTAAACCAGAACTCCCAAGTTTGTAAAATATGCTATCTTCATTTAAAGCTAATTCTAATTTCATGTGTGTATTCTGTAAAATAAGGAAAAACTTCTTTATAACATAAAGTATCGTTTTCTTCTATCAAAAATTTAAACAAGTAATATTTCCTATAAGATAATATAACTCATATATATGAGTTTCTATAGTAGCTTCATACAATTATTTTTATTTTTCTATTCTATCTTTCCTTTGTTCTCTCATTATTATTAATAATTATTATTATATTGTTTTAAGTATATTATCAATAAGGGTGTTTTTTTTTTTGTTAAAAATAATCAATTTAAAATAATTACTTTTGGATCATATTTTTTATATTGATCAAGCCCAAGGCCATCAGGTTGTTTAATGCCAGGAGTCATAGAACGAAGGAAGTCATCAGGTGTCATAAATACTTCATGTGTTTCTTGTCCATTTGAGTGCATATGTGTTACTTGTAAGGTAGCAAAATACCTAAAAACTTTGTCTGGTGTAGAAAAATGACGTATTCTATTCTCATATTCTATAATCTGGGATAAGTGAACATTTTAAGATATTTTTAATTGATAATATAACTAAAAATAAATTCAATACCTTTCTATCGCGAAAGCCAACTTTTTGTTTTGGTTTTTTCTTTTTTTTGTCAACTGCTTCTTCTAGAGTTTCTAGTACTGGATTTTCATCATTAGTCTCAACATTACTGTCAGCATCCACAGGAGGAAAAACTACTTCTACAATACTATAAAAAAATGTATTATCAATTATAATGCATTTTAAATTATTATAAATGTATTAATATTAATTGTTTAAAATATATTGATAGTATGCCGCCACGCCAGTATACTTCATAATTTATAAATAATTACATAAATGAATATAATATAATGGAAAGTCATATAATTCAAAATCTGACCCTCATAATGTTAAAATACATTTTTACAAAGAGTATTAAATTAATATATAACCAGTTATAAATGTACTTACTGATCCCAATTAACAAACTGATAAATTATCAAGCCTATAAAAAATAGGAGGTAACATTTCTTAATAGGATGTTCAGGAGGATCTTTTCTATGACCAAAGTTCTTATATGTTCGTCGATGGTTGCATTTTTCAACAGGCAATACAGCTAACATATTATATGGTTCATATTTTTTTAATAAAATTGGCCTCATTTGTAATCCATAGCCAAGAATAGGCCGTAATTTTGTAAGAATCATATCTAAAATATATAAATTATATTAATTAGTTTGCAAAAAAAAAAAATTGTATGAAGAAAATATTCTATAATTTAAATATTTATAATTAAAATAATAATAGCTAAAGTAAAGAATCTACAAGAAATGAAAATGTTTGAAACTAGACTTAGAACTCAGACATTTCAATCACAATTATTAAGGATTTGTAAGTATTTTAATTCAATTTTATTTAAAAATATAATTTTAAACATTATTTTAAGTAAAACTAAACTAATTGAAAAGAGTAACTATTTATTTATATAACTAATTGATCAGTATTATAATAAAATGAATACTTGGAACATTATCTAATATTATTTTAATTACTATAAATATTTTTATATGAGTATATAAGACTGATATGTGTCATTCGATTTAATTATTTATTTTGAAAATTTTATATGAATTTCATTTTTAAACAATAGGTTTTAATGTTTTAGGTTTTGGGTGAAACAAAGAATTTATTGGTTTTATTTTGTGTATGAATATGATTTTGACAAGAAGGATCATCGTCAGGGCTAGGATTTGTATGCAATAAAAAATTGTAAAATATGCATTTTATTTACCAAAATATGTATTTAAATTTTTATAAGATAAACACAAAAATATTTATTTATTGAAATACATCAGTGGTTGACTGTTTGTTAAATTAATTGTTTGCTGAAATTAAATAAAATATAAAAAATATGCAAAAATATGCATTTAAATTTTTATAAGATAAACATAAAAATATTTATTTATTGAAATACATCAATGGTTGGCTGTTTGTTAAATTAATTGTTTGCTGAAATTAAATAAAATAAAATTTATCTTTGACAAAAAAACAAAGTTTTATACTTTAATCAGTGGAATTAAATACGAAATATTAATATTAGTATTAAATTATAAATATTAATTACGAAATATACTATAAAACATTTATTTTTCGCATTCTTTTAATCAAAATATGCAAAAACATGCAAATTAAAAATACCACCATTTACCTCATCATAATTTGATTCGTGGACATTACTGACAAAATCAATAATCAGAAGTCGCAAAAAAAAACATGCTGTTGCATACGAATCCTAGCCCTGATCATCACCAAATAAAAAGTAAAATATAGAAAATAAGTTCTAGTTAGCACTTAGAGCGGTAATTTAACGAATTTCTGAAGTTATTTTATTAATAATTGCAAAAAAACTGACGAAAAGTTACGGCAATATGTAGGGCGTAGCGTTTTCGACAAATTCGAATTTTTATTTTAACTTAAAAATAAAAATCGCACAAATTTGAAAATTTCACTGACATATTTAATCACCGTTCCTTAAAGATGATTATTAAAAATGTCGAAAAAATAATTTTGGTTTGATAAAAAATACGGAAAATGTAATATTAAATGTCTTACATATTACTGAACAAAACAAAAATTTGTATATATAAATATAAACTGATCCACATGACCCATACACTCAAAATCTTTATTCAAGAGCATTGGTACCTACATTGATTTCGAGTTTAAAAGATTAATTCAGCAATGTCTGTAACTCAGCCAAGCCGTGGAAATTCGCCTGACTTAAGAGTTACACTCTTATTTATATTACTTATTGAATAATAAGAGAGCATTTTTAATCGATAATAATTTCAAAATTACTCTGGCAATGAAAGTAATTGAAGTCATTAATTTCCTTGAAAATAACGAGATAAGATTCTCAATACAATAAAATAAGAACGTGTTGATAGTCAAATGAAATGAAATTATCTACTTAGAATGTCAAGATTATTAGTTTAGACAAACTTTATCATATTTTTATATATCTATGGTAATTAACTGAATACATTAGCTTTTTGCGGTTGAATGGCATATGACCAAGTCGATTATTATCATTTGACGCGTTATGTGTACAATTCTTAAATGCCAATAAGTTATTTAAAACGACACTTACGTACATAATGAGATTTACATTCAACTAGTATTTTTGATACAATTCTATAGACTAAGTCGGACAGTATTATTCGTAATGAGTCATTACGAATAATACTGTCCGAATGTAAATAAAAACTGTGGTGATGTAGTTGGTCAATGTTGAGTAAATTATTTATTACACATATTTTTTAATTACTACGATCCTTTCGTACGCATCGTACAAGGTACAGAGTTTAAGGCCGAGACAACGGATATTATGTTCGATATGTTAAGACCAACGATTATGTGACAATAATTGGGGGAGTGAGGATTGTGTGTTTACCTGGTAAAGTGGTTTTAATAACTCGAAAACACCGTCTCTGCCCAACAGCAAATCATTGAACCAGAGTCCCGCGATCCATAAAATCAATACCCCATTTGCGCAGTCCGTCCGATAATGATAAACTATAATGATATTAATTATCAAAGTTATAATCACTCCGGGAATCGCATTAATTAAATAAAAAATTATACTTAGAGTTTCAGCGTAACAGCTGCAGTTATCGAGTTACTCATAACGAACCCGATTCGGTAAAACTGATAAGGTTTTTTTCTTTTTTTACTAATTAGTTATTTCTCTCTCCTTTTTTTTGTCTCTATCATACAAGAATATCGATTTCACACCGCCGATGCACGCACGGTCTCTACCGTCGTGCTTGTTTTATCAGCGTTCGTTTCCCCTTATCACGTTCGGCTTTTCACCATAAGCCGAACACACACTTTTGGGTGATTTTCTTTGATTTGTAAAGTCCGTCCTTGTCCTAGCATATTCGCGTGCAGGTGTGTCTTCGCGAATAACAATTAGAGCAACGAATACCACCAAAGAAAATTGATTTTTCCTCTACGTGCCGGCCTTATACTTAACGCACTTGCATTAACGCCTACATGATACATGGTTACCGGAATGCTGAATTCAACATGGATCTTTCGGCCCAAACTAGCTCATTGCCAAGAAGTAAGTGCCTTGTAGTCTATATATATATATATTTTTGTTTGACCTAAATCATTTTCCAGCTAACCTTCGCTCGGTTAGGTTGGCTAGTATATCTTCTGTAAATCCTATTCCAATGTCCCATGAATTTGAACTTATTTATTTATCAAAGGGTGAGGCTCTTTTACAACCAACACACAAGGTAATCTCTGTGTTTAATTGAAATCTGTGACATTATTTTAACCTCTGTTGCATGAGCCGATTTTCTCATTCTATCTCTTTGTCTTCAAGTTCAGTTCAAGTCCAATATTTTGTTTGTACTGTGGGGGTTGATGATATAACATGTTAAGTGTTTGAATTAATATAAGTAATATAACTCTAGTTGGTTAAATTTATAGTAAAACTTTGTCAGGCCAAATATTTAAAATTATTGATTATAATATTATATGCTGATGAAATTCAACTATTGTTATTTACCATATTGTAATGTTTGATTATAGACCCACAATGGTTATCTGAAGCGAGCAACTACAGAACAACTATTGGAGGTATTCAACAAAGTAAGTTTTTGATCAGCCAGTTATCTTATTGGGTATGGTATACTATAATAATATTTTTTTCAGTATGCAACAGTCGAGAAGCAGGGCGAAAAATATATAAACTCTGTAGAATTCATAAAAAATTATATCGGTATATTGAATGAACCCTCAAGTGACTTGGATTCATTGCGCCTGTTGAGCGGAGTGGTCGACACTAATAAAGATGGGTTGGTACATACAGTATTTTTCAAAACTAAAAATAAAATGAATATAACTATATTTTTAGAAGTATTTTTATGAATATTCAGAACAGTTCAAATATTAATTATGGAGGCTTTTTATTTTATATTTTTTATACATCATACCATGAAAATTTTCATTGGACATCTAATAGAACAGAAATATGTTTTCTGTTTATAGAAATTCATTATTTAAATTAATTTTATCAATTGTGTGTAATATACTTATTTCATATTATTATTAATTACTTTTTTATTCTTTTTTTTTTTTAAATAGATATTTTATTAAATAATTACCTTTAATTCTTTTGAAAAAAAGTGAAAAAAAAGTGAAATATTTAAATATGAATATATTTAATAATTGTCTTATGCTATAGCTTTTTAAAATTAATTATTTGATTTAAAATAAAATGTGTATTTAGAATTATTCTTTGTTTTTAAGACTCATATCATTTGCTGAATTTCAAGCATTTGAAAGTCTTTTATCAGAACCTGATGCATTGTATAAAGTTGCATTTCACTTGTTTGATATAAATGGAAATGGAGTGATTTCATATGGTAATAAATTATTGTTGTAAAAATAATTAATTACTTATAATAATGGATTTTTTTTTTTAGATGAATTTGTATTAGTTATTAAAAAAACTGAACTTTATTTGAAAATACCTTTCAATTTGGATAGCCAATTTATGAAATTGTATTTTGGAGAGAAAAAAAATCGTTTAATTAATTATTCAGAATTCGCTCAATTTTTACATGTATTTATTTAGTTAATTTAATTAAATAAGATATAAATATAATTTTGAATTATTAGCAAACATTGATTTTTATTTTTGTTTTAGGATTTCCATGAAGAATGTGGAACAGAAATTTTTCGTATTTTTGATAAATCTGGTACTGGTTTCATATCCGCCAATGATTTTCAAGAAATTATGCTTTTGTCAAAAAGTCATTTGTTAACCAGTGGTGTCCGAGATAATTTATTACCAGTAATTAAATTTATAAATTGCATATATTTTTAACTTTGTGTTACTTAAAAAAGTTTTTAATTTTTAACAGGCTGCAGCTGCGAGTCAAGGAGCACAGCGTGTTAGTTTTCCATATTTTATGGCTTTTATATCACTATTAAATAATATGGAACTAGTGAAACGTATTTATTTAAATGCCAGTAATGAAAACCGAACACTAGAAATTACTAAAGGTCTTTAAATTAAATACTATGAACTCCAAACTCAAAAGTGTACATAAAATTACTATTACTGATTTTCAATCATTTTATTATTTAGATGAATTTTTATATTCTACTCAAGTTATGTCTCAAATTACACCTTTAGAAGTGGATATATTGTTTACCCTATGTCATCTATTACATCAAAGAGCTGGGTAAATGTTCTTTCATTTTATAAGTATATGTATTATAATTCTATAATTATTTTTTAAATTTTTTTAGCAAAATTGTTTATAATGATTTGCAATCAATTACACCAGAACAGTACTATAAAGAAATACATAATCGTAGAATAGCTGAAATCCATGCAGTATCTGTAAATAAATTGATGAAGTTATTAATTGTTTTTTATTAGTGTTCTTAATTACTTAATTATTTCAGAGCCCATCAGATCGAGGAGTTTTTATTCAAGTATTAGAGAGTGTGTACCGATTCACTTTGGGCTCATTATCTGGAGGTAATGTTATTTTGTTTGATTTCGATAACAAGATTGTGGCATGGGTGGTATAGTAGAAATATAATGATGTATCCAATTGAGATATGGGCACACAAACATATATGTGTGAGTAATACCGGATGCCCCGCAGCGTTCTAAATCCTTTCGTTCATAATCGTATCTTATTTCTTTGTATACTTGATGAGCTATCCCGTATAATTCCTCTAAAATAAATTATCTTAATTATCTTGAAACATAATTTATGTTTTATGTACCTTGACAAATAAGTGGACCACCAGAGTCACCGTCACACAATCCTTTTCCGTGGTCTTGCTGTAGACATATTATTTTTGTTCTTTCCCATTCTGTAAGACCTGGACATGCTTTAGCTGAAGACGAAGAAAATACTTTGAGTTTGTGTAAGATTGTATTATGCCGACCAGATGGTGTGTTAATTTCTCCCCAACCAACAGCTGTACACTCCAAATAATCATTCATTGGAAATCCTTTATTAGATAAATTAATAATATTTACAGCAACTGTCATAATAAATGGTCTAACTCGAATAAGAGCTAAGTCGTCGTTAGCAACTCGTTTTACCTTAATGAAAAGTAAAAATATTTATTATTTTTTATTTACGTAAGTAATTTTACTGACTCTGTAATTAGGGTGTATATAAACTTCAGTCCCTTGTCTGATTTGGGTATAATCATCCTTTTGTGCATAATTTATCATACCAGCTATCACCTTTACATCACTAGCTCTGAAACTGAGTACTTGGCTTATGGAAAAACAGTGAGCTGCTGTTAAAATCCATTCTTCTGATATTATAGATCCTGAACATGACATAGTCTTATGAAGTATTACTGTCATAAAAGGAAATTCAAAACTCTCAGCTATTTCTCCGCCAGCCAAACAAACTGGTCGATTTCGTTGGCATATTACTACAGAAACTATTGATAATATTTGACCTAAAAATAAACTATCAAAACTCATCTTGTTCTATGCAAACAAAATAACTAGTATATAGTATCAAGTTTAGTATATATGAATATACTTGCATATTATCAAATATTTAGTAGTTGTCTATAAAAAAACCATAACAACACTATACTATTTTAAAAATCTACATTTATGAGTGTTTATATTTGTATTAAAGCTATTGGTGCAACAACAGTATATCCAATTGATTTGGTTAAAACAAGAATGCAAAATCAAAGATCCGGTTCTTTTATTGGTGAACTTATGTACAGAAACAGTTTTGACTGCTTTAAAAAAGTTAGTTGTATTTTATAGAATGTTGATAGAAAATGCTTTTATAAGTAATACAAAGCAATTTTAAAATTTTACTTAGAAAAATTGATTATTTTATTTTATATTAGGTAATAAGACATGAAGGAATATTTGGACTTTATCGAGGTCTCTTGCCTCAGCTCATTGGTGTTGCTCCAGAAAAAGCAGCTAAGCTCACTGTTAATGATTTAGTTCGTGATAAATTACGTCAAGAAAATGGAGATTTGACTCTTTCTGCAGAAATTATCGCTGGATCCTGTGTATGTATAATTTAAATTATATTATATTAACATATTTAGTTTTCAATGTTGATTATAGGCTGGATTTTCACAAGTAATATTTACTAATCCATTGGAAATAGTAAAAATTCGTTTGCAAGTTGCCGGTGAAATAGCATCTACACAAAAATTAAGTGCTATTACTGTTATTAAAGAACTAGGTTTCTTTGGATTGTATAAGGTATTCAATTTTAGACTAAACTTAAGTTGTTGGGATATCAAATTTGTATTGTAATACATTTTATTTTAAAATATAGGGAGCTAAAGCATGTTTCTTAAGAGATATACCATTCAGTGCTATTTACTTTCCGGCATATAATCATGTTAAAAAAGCTTTTGCTGATGAAAAAGGTTATAATCATCCATTATCATTGTTAGCAGCTGGTTGTATTGCTGGTATTCCAGCTGCTTCTTTAGTGACTCCAGCAGACGTGATAAAAACTAGATTACAGGTTGTAGCTCGACAGGGGCAAACTACTTATAATGGGTTGATAGATTGCGCTACAAAAATTTACTCTGAAGAGGGACCCAGGGCACTTTGGAAAGGCGCAGGCGGTAAGCATAAATATTTTATATTATTAAATATCTAAAAAGAACTTATAGTTCATTCAAATTTGCATTAGCTCGTGTGTTTCGTTCTTCGCCACAATTTGGAGTGACACTTTTGTCTTATGAAATTTTACAAAGATTGTTCTATGTAGATTTTGGAGGCTCGTAAGTATATAAAATGTTGCGAAAATTTTTAATTAAACGTTTATATTAATTTTTTTTATAATTATTTTTTAGCCGTCCATCGGGTTCAGAAAAATTAGTTTCTGTTCTTGGCGCAGGTGATGGAAAAACTCCATCAAACCCGGATCATATTGGAGGGTATCATGCAGTTATTCCAATATTAGAAGGAATAGAGTCTAAATTTGGTCTTGTTTTTCCAAAAACTAAATCTGAAAAATAATCATATCATACCTAACCTGGCCTTTACACTTACATTCTGGAATTTTAATGATTGTTATTTTGTGATATTAATATTTTTATCTTCATACAGTTAATTTTATTTATTTGATTCATTGATTCAATTTAATTAATATATGAAAACACATTTACACGCAAATGCAAATTAAGTAAGTTATTTTTGTTTCCATCTTTAAATTATCCTATTTACATTTTTTTTATGTTGTATGTACTTACAATAATGTTTTTGTTGTCTGCCAATAAAATTATTTTTTTAAATTAACTAAATTTATTTTTTTAGACTTACTTCATAGCAAAATAAGTAAATTTTAGGTATAATATAAAAACACATATATATACAGTATACACAATGAGTCTTAGTTGATTGTAAATTATACTGCCTTAAATAAAAATACAGTGGAACCTCGTTATCTCGAACTCCAATATCTTTAATTTTCTATATATCGATCATTCAGTATTAAACTCACGTTAGGTTATTTTTGAATATTGAATTTCTCTATATGTCAAATTTTTATTTTGGTCCCTTGAGACTTCGAGATACGGAGGTTTCACTGTATTAAGTAATAAACTTTATTGTACATCATTCAATTTCGAATTGCTTACATTATACTAGAATATTATACTCATAAGTTGTGATTTAACTTATTGAATATGCGAAAAGAATAACCTTGGTAAGATTTTGGGTTCAAATAATAATTTTTGTGTTAGTTGTACTATTTTTATAAGTTTAAGTCTATGTAATATGTTTATAAAGGTAATGGACCGTTAGTGCCACTCTAACTTATCGGTTATGTACATCACATAGTATCTGCTTTTCTTTGTACAATTCTCTCTTATCGTTAATTGTTGTTAGTCAACTGCATCATTTATTCCTTCAGGTCGGTCTGAAATTTTACAAACGTGGTGATTGAATTCCTCACTTGCTCATCATTCTGCTTTTCTGAAGTTTCATCTTCCAGTAACTTGCGTGTTCATGACCATCGAAGATTACTATGACCTTTAATACCTGTACCCTTTGGCCGGCGCGCAATAGAAATTTATAAGTGTATCGCCATCAAGTGTACTGGTCCAATAACCGAAATTCGGCTATACCCTGTTAATCCCGGTTAACTGTAGATAACCAATATGTCCTTACCAGCTATTGTTAATTATTTACCTGATCTTTCCACCATTAACGGGTTCAACTTGTACGAGGTAATCACTAAATCTCTACTAAGTAAGTGTCATTAGTTACAAGTGATTTTCAATAAAAAAGTCTCTAGCTTAAACCACGCGTACGGATATTAGGAAATTATGCATTAAACAATGAAATATATAACATTTTAAGATAATTTCAATCTAAAAAATTTTTTTCGTTGTTTGGTTGAAAATAATGATTTTTTCATGTAAATTAGTATTCTGTAAATTTTTAATGCCTGCGCTTATCTAGACGTCTGAATCGATGGGTTGAATAACTTTTTGATTCATATGTAAAGAAGTCAACTAAAACACGTTGAACAATGGAGGCTGTGGATACACGTAACATAAATCCAAACGGATATTCTTGAGTATATTCTGTGTTCGAAACTGCGTAGAGTTTAATACGATACGAGTGAAATATGCATGGATTAAGCTTTTTTCTAAATATGATACGTAGTTTGACCACAAAGGTAACAGGGACGGCGCTCTGTTCAGGCAATGTAGGTACATCGATGTCGAAATGTGCCATTGCTTCACGATAAGAATACGATATTACTAATTCAATATTATTAATACAATATTCAGATAGGATGTTATTACAATCAATGGGCAAATGTAAACTGGATTCCGCGATTACCTTTTTTGTTGTAAATTCGGCCCCGAAAATTTTAGGTAATAAAGTAGGTAGATTGTAAACTCGGCCCGGAAATGTCAAGTAATATAAAAGGTTGGTTGTAATCTCGGCCCTATAATATTTACAGGTGAAATAAAATAGCGATGTATAAACCGCAAATGTATAGCTTCTTTAAAAACGTTTGGAATAAATAATAATATTACGGAGAAAAATAATGATCATTTGCATGAACCTATCAGTGATCAAGTACTTCAACGACAATGTGTTACCCCAGTGATCAAACGCAAAAGAATAGAGGGTATCTGCAGTAGGCCAAACAAATTTTTTTGTAGTGCAGCAAACAATATACCTGACGCGCAAGATCTACAAGTAAGTGATATTCAGTATGTTAAAAGTAATATATACAATGCCTCCTCGTGGTGTCCTCTGGGTAATGCTAAATAGTTCTCAAAAATATAAGAAAATTATACAAATGTACTTTTTTATCCGGGCAGAGATTACACCTAAATTATTTTTACCTGCAAAAACCTCAGGCTGAGTTTACACTTAAATTATTTTTACCTGATAAAAACATGGGCCGAGCTTACAATTGCCCCAATCAATAACATACACAATATTTTTAATTTTTTTTTTAATTTTCGATTTTTTTCAAATTTATCACTTTTCGTTTTCATCCCTTTTTAACCTGTTAGAGTTTGAATTTTAGAAAATCCATTTTTATTGCATATCCAGGTGTTAGTGGAACCATTATGTCAAACTGTAAGCTTATACACTCTGTCGTTTTTGAGATGACCAGTAAGTGATTATTGTTTGGCTTATATATATACAGTATGTCCCATAAGTCCCGTATCACCCTTAATATTACCACAGGAAATCAATATAATTATACGTGGTTTTTTTTGCAATACTTAGTATGGAAATTCTGATTGAATGGCATAAAATTTAATTTTTTTTTAAAAAAAAATTCAAAAATTAAAAAAAAAAATTTTTATGCATTTAAAAATTTTCAATTTTTAAGATAGCCATTTTCTTGAGCATATTTTTTAAAACAGTTAAAAAAAATATATTAAAATTGAATACAAATTGACCAAGTTAGAGCAAGTTATTTTTTTGAATAATTATAACAAAAAAATGAATTGTTTCATATTTCAATAATCCAGTGCTTGGCCACCTAGGTCGCCTGACTTAACACCAATGGATTTTTTTTATGGGGTAATTTGAAAAATCTTGTGTATCCGTCGTATTCATTGCTTGATCTCCGTGACAAAATCGAACAAAATATTTAAAATATTTTACCTGAGACATTAGAAAATGTTAAAAACGCTTGGGTCCAAAAACTTCAGCTCTGTGTTACAAATAATGGAGGTCACTTCGAACATTTATAAAAAAAATGTAATGCATTATTTTCGTTTTTATGTAATGAAATCTTTTTTTTCTATTAAAAATCAAGTTTAAAAATGTTATATGAATTTAATTTTTAATTTTTCCTAAATGCTCAACCAATAATTAAATATTTACAGATTTTCATAAATAATCAGCGTTCTAATCGAGAATGATTAAATCGAGCAATTCATGTTTTGCTTGGTTAACAACTATTATTATAATTACCTATTAAAAACATAACTTGCTCTAACTTGGTCAATTTTATTCAATTTTAATAAATTTTTTTTTTTAACTGTTTTAAAAAATATGCTCAAGAAAATGGCTATCTTAAAAATTGAAGATTCTTAAATGCATAACATTTTATTTTTTAATCTTTGAATTTTTTTTAAAAAAAAATTGAATTTTATGCCATTCGATCAGAATTTTCATAGTAAGTATTGTAAAAAAAAAAAACCACGATTAAATATACTGATTTCCCGTGGAGATATTAAGGGTGCTACAGGACTTATGGGACATACTCTATATATAAATATATATATACTAAACTATACTCTAAATATATATGTGTGTGTGTGTGTGTGTGTGTGTGTGTGTGTGTGTGTGTGTGTGTGTATGTGTTTAATATTTTGAAATATATTTATTTATTTTGTTTGGTATGAGTATTAGCAAAATTGAAGTATATAGTGAACTAGCATTGACCAAAATATATATTTAATATTAATTTGTTGCTAATTAATTTAGGAGGATTTTATTTTAGGTAGGTAAACCATTAATATCATAGCAGTACTGTAAATATTTTGTTGAATAATTTCAATTGTTGATACTAGTTGTGGGACAATTATATTATTACGGAGTTTCAATAAAAACAATTAAGAAAGACAGAGGCGTGCAATTCAGGTTCAATATTTTTACTACCACATATTTCAAATGTATTTATTTCACAAGATGATAATTTTGATGATTTATTTTATAGTAGGTACTGAATAGATTGACAGTGAATCATCAAAATAATCCTTGTATATGTTTATGATATTAAATTTAAATTGTATTAGGCAGTATTTTTTTTCTAAATTCGTTCAAAATTCGTAGGAGAGAAGATTTGTACACCCTCCTTAGTATGCCCCTGATGAAAAGAACTGCAAAAAATTATTTATGTAGCAATAAAGTTACTTTACAGTTATTCAGATTATTATCAGTAATTGGATCATCTTCTATATGACTTATTAATTAATCCACCGGATTAATAATATTTGTACTTATAATTATGAAGCAATTTCAAATGATTCCATAGATTTGTTGTATTTGAATTGGAGTTGGAAAAATATTTAAGACATATTTGACATTAAGCTCTTCAGCCCCACTCAACGTTCATAAATGTTTTGTACTAAACTATTTTTTATTTATTATAATTAAATTTAATGACAAATCTTTGACTAATTACTAACACAAAGTTTAATATTTAATCAAGGGTTACGATGTTATGAATATGAGTCAGTAGCATGTGCCAAATATTAACCTTTTATAACTATGGTGTATATTTACTGTTTCATAGATGAGGATGTGTAATTACGATCGCGACCGCAATTAAGTGTAGAGATAAATTTAAATCATTCATTATAAATACTAAAATACATTGTTTCGTCATAGTTAAATAATTAATAATAAAATGTGAAAAATATAAAAGGAACTCGTGCATGTGGAGTGTGGTACAATACATAGTATGACTTAAAGAGGTAAAAATCAAAGTATGGTTTAAGTAATATAGTCTGTCAACGAAAACGATTTATTTTGGACGGTAATAGACCTACTCTCTTACCCATAATTGATACATCGATTAATATTCGATTAATCGAACAATCGATTAAATTGAATAATTGGATAGGGTCAATTGATCAATGGTAAATATTTAAAAAGGAACTAATCGATTAACTATTGTAAAAACCTATTAACTCAAACAGTGCTAATTATATTTTTCGTTGTACCACTGTCTTTGTTTTTGTACAGCAAATCAAGTGTTCCTTGTACGTAAAACTAAACAATAAATAAAAAAATGCTTCAAAAATTCATCATTCATGTGTGTATATAACGTGAAACTTATAGTGTGCACATATGTTCTGGTCATTAATTGATAACGAGATTGGTGCTCATTGTCATTAGTAAAATATATTGTAAAAATGATCTCGAAGTTGTATCTTGTGATGTACGAAATATTTTAAATATTTAACAAAAGCTCGATTAATCTATAAATCATGCCGCTAAAATGGTATTTATATTTTTTTATAGATTTAAATTTTTTTTTTTACGAATAGAAATGGTAATCGATGTACATCTGGAAGCTCGGAAATGATGCGTAATTGTAGGTAATTTCAATGAACATAATTATCCGAAATTTTTAATATTGGGTTTTTAGAATCCATTAAAGACGTTCAGGAAAATGTATAACCATTAACTTTATAATTCAATATTGATGTTTCGACCGTTTAAATATATGTATGATTATTGTGTATATATAATTTATACATTACATATGTACTACTATAAAAGGTATGATAATTCGTATTCGATGTATATATAAGTATAAAAGTATTCTTATTTCTTATACATTGGTGCTACACCCTCGATATAATGTTATAGATCAAAATATTTTAACCATTTTACTTAAAGCGCGCAATTTATAAAATTGAAACATTATTACTTTAATATATAGTTGTTTGGAAATTATTCAATTAGTGCATTCAATAATAATAACGTTTCATATCCCCGAACAGTACGTCCAACAGAAATAATAATTAATATACTTTCAAGCGTTTAAATACGCTATACCCAGTGGTGGTTATAATGGGGGAGGGGGGATTTAAATGGATCAAAAAGTCAATACATTTATATATATATATATATATATTTAATATATTTCTGTTAAAGTGTGTTAATATTATTAATATATAAACATTATTAAATATTTATACGTATAATCTGTATGTATATTTTATATTACATTTATTTAATCTATTTATATAAAAATGCCATGGGGTGAGAGAGGATTGGCTTTATTTTTACTCTTCCCCTACTTGAACATCATGTATAATACTTGATTAATACGTGTTATTTATAATAACCGCCATTGGCTATACATCTCTTAGCAGGTAATATGCTACAATGTCGAGGTAAAAAACGACGATATAATAACAATGCATTTTATTTTATACACTATACACATCCCATGGTAGTTTGCGTTTAAATAATGAAATAAGCTATAGAGTCTTTATCTCTATGACGATTTACATACGATTACGTTCTTATACTACTTTTAGAATGTGCTTTACAACTGTATTTGTTTCTAGTTGAACTACTTATATTATTATGTGTGCAAATATACGCGATAGTAGAAAAATGTTTATAAGGAGAAATAAGCTTTTGTTGGCGTGAATAATTGACATAAAAATAATGTGAAACGGTATTCAAGCTAAACTAAAACAATATTCAGGTATACAGACAGTTATTTATTTCGTTTTTTTTTCTTTTTACCTTTTCACGTAAGATATAATGTTTATTCAGAGTCTTAGTAATCACCAAAAAAAAAAAAAAAAAAAAATTAAAATAAAATAAAAAAAGTGAGAGAAAAACTTTTAGTGAATAGTTTTTTAGTTTCTATATTATTTTAAAAATGTTGACATTTTTCGTATTTCTTTGTAATGTAATTGTGGTTGGTGGTCGATATAATGTAATCACTTAAATCATATATATATAAATACTGGGGAAAAAATAACTTAGTAGAAAATTGTCACGTATTATAAAAATGGCAAGAGTGACCAACAGGTCGATCACGACATGAGTTTGCAATTCTTTTTTTTTCTTTTTTTTTCAGAAATATTAATTATAAATTATTATTATTATTTTTTTTTTTGTAAATTTTTATATCATTGTTAAATCCACAAATATAAAAATTAAGTGATGACAAAAAAGTCAATCCTCAAAGATATTTGGATTTTAATAAATTATACCTACCATAATGGACGATTTATCAGCACTTACCATCAATTATTAAATTTTGCATCGAAATGTATGTAGGGAAAATTAGAAAAAAATCATCTTTACTACTGACGTTAAGACAAGGATATCGGAAAATACTCCTGACACATCAAAGGACTACAGGAAGAAAATGTTTTCAAAAAAAAGTTGACAAAATGTGGCAAACAACAGAAATGTGAAAATATAATTATATAATATTTAAATATTATTTATACGTATAGTATAACAAATAAAGTATTCATAATACATTTAATGCATGTATATAAAAATAAAACCATTGAAATTTATTATTATTTTAATTGAAGGCATTTAAAAAAATATATTTTCATAATATCTATAAGGTATAATATACACGGACATCACAACGCAAGTAAACAATGCAGACACACACATATATTTTTCCGGCCTATGGCGGTGTACTCGTATACGAGTAGGTAGAATGGTATACCTATAAATATAGGTAATATAGGTATTTCTTATTAAGTTACCCTTAGGGTTCAAAGTACGAGAGTGTACATCGCCTTGCGTCTTGCCACTACAGACGGGTTAACCTTCCAAACGTACCAAAAGATGTTTTGCATAAAAAAAAAAAAATATTAATTAAAATTATAATAAGTTTTTTCGAATCGTGCGTACTGAAACCGAATTTCTAACGTGGTTTAAATTATTCACAAGCGCAATCATTAAGCCCACCCACAATCCATCCACGGAAAAAATCTTTTGATAAATCAAAGCTTGTCAGCAGTATATAGATTTGAATAAGATAGTAGAGGAGAAATCGTCCCCATCAATAAGCTGATGAGTACATTTTTGATGTGGACAAAATGATATGTGAATGCTATGTTATAATTAAAATTATAAAATACTAATATGCTAATTGCAAAGAAAATATACTCTATAGACCACTTCACTCGGTAAATCAAAAGAATATACATACGAGTATATCAATCGGTAAGCACGATTTATTGAGTATAAGCATACATTTAACAGTATGATAGTATTGATATATATGATGATAATATTCACTGAGGCTTATCATCGTTAACTTGTACAGTCGATATAATATCATAATACGACTGTACTTGTAAGAACTCTGTATTTATTTAAATCGATCTTCCAAATAAGAAAAAAAATATAGGTAACAGGGAAAAATATCACGAAAATAAATCCATAAAAATGAACTTTTTAATTAATTATTTTCGAAAATGTTGAAATTAGTTATTATGGAGTGAATTGTTCTGTAAATTTTCACATATGTTCAACACTTTATTTTCAAGATTTACAATATTTTTTTTTTATTTGACAAGAAAAAATAAATAGTTTGATAGGTAATAAAACCAAACAAATCAGAAAACTAAATAATATTAAAATATTATTTTCTGTGTTAAATATATTTAGTCATTATCCACGTATATAAAAAAAAAAATAAAAAAAAAATAATAGGATTCGATTTTCTTTGTTATATCAGGAGATAATATCGCAATGATATATTTTCGTGAGATACATAATATATGTTTTCGGACTCGATCTTGGCCTAAGGAAAAGTTTGACCGACACACACATTCAAATGTGCCTAAATATATATTATCATTACAGTTCGGTCCGAAACCGTAAAAACTCGTAAATTTGTATGAAAATGTGCGTACTACATTGTGAAATACATGTTATCGGATTTATACGTGCATATGTACATGCGTTGGAACGTTTTGTCAGCAGAGAAATCCTCGGGGATAACACATGTAAATTTGTTTATCCTAAAAAGGAAACCTTCATGTCGCATAGTCATTTTTCCGGAACAGTAATGGACGGTGAATATATATTATATAGACATGTATATACGTAAAATATACACAGACTTAGAAGAGGGAGAAGGGAAGACAATGCGTGACACGGATATGGAATCCGGTCGAGGGGGACGTGCATACGGGGAGGGATGTGAAGTGTTTCTTTTTTCACCATTATCCTTCATTATTATTATTACTATTATAGTTTATTTTTTCGCCTAACGTATTGAAATCCCGAGTATTTGTCATCGGAAACGGACGCCGGTGGCGGTGTGGATCTGTGGAAAAGCTTGTTGCCGGGGGTCTTGTATTTCCAAGGCTGTACCGCTACCAGCTCCCTCGCCCTTTCTCGTCCTCGCCATTGCCTTTGCCCCATCCGCTTGGTCCGCAGCTATTCCACGCGCTTGCGTTTCGAATGGAATAACGAGATCGTTACTCCGCCGTTAGCAGCGCCAGCGACAACGACGGATCGACTTCTGCGATGCGCATGTTTTGTGAAAACCACCCCTTCAACCTTACAACCTCTGATGTAGTACTACTACTACTACTACTACTACTACTACTACTACTACTACTGCTACTACTACTACTACTACTACTACTACTACTACTACTACTACTACT
>NW_020273159.1:1166326-1202536 GCF_003268045.1 Sipha flava | reverse complement strand
TACTACTACTACTACTACTACTACTACTACTACTACTACTACTACTATACTATACTACGCTTTTACTATACTTTACTACTACGACGTGTTTATGTTTCTGTTTCTCTCGCACTTTGAACTCCTCTCTCTCTTTTACTCTAATTTTCTCCTTTTTTTGTCCATCCACACCACTCTCCTCTTCATTTCGTCCTTTACAATATTATACTCAATACACTAACACGTACGCAAATGTACAGTCACATTTGCACACCTACTCACATTCGTACACTTGCAATCCTCTTTTCTCCTCACACATATTCAACAACATATATACATATGGTTTCTCACAAATAAATAATCTTTCTCTCTCTCTTTCCCACACATACACACACACACACACACACACACACACACACACACACACACACACACACACCCGGTGCGCCAGCTGTGGTACCAAGTATGGCAATGCGCTCGCGCCAAGTCTTCCACGCCACGGTGCCCGCCTACCGTGTAAATGTGCGCCCTTGTGTAGTATCCGCGCGCATCCGGCTTAAGGATTGGCGGCGGCATTTCGTAAATTGAGATAGTAACGCCGTGTCCGTATACATATACATATACATGTATTTATGTGTTTCGTACGTATATATGCGTTTATTGATATACGTATATACACGGTCGGCATCGCGCGCACGATAATGCATTATTCAAAGAACATTATAACTCTTCACCACCTACCTAACCGTGCTCGGCTCGTCCGCTCGTCTGCTGGCTTCTCGTTTCACTGTTCTCGCCCCTTACCACCGCTGCGCCACCGGCGTTAAATCGATATTCGCGATACGTATCTGCCAGCACGCGCGCGTTTATTGTTTTCACGGTGGTGGTTCAGCCCCCACCCCCCAATCCGCTCCCAACTTTTATACGAATAACTCGATTTATTACGTTCACCGCGC
Source organism: Sipha flava (assembly GCF_003268045.1). Taxonomy (NCBI): domain Eukaryota; kingdom Metazoa; phylum Arthropoda; class Insecta; order Hemiptera; family Aphididae; genus Sipha; species Sipha flava. The sequence goes on along the minus strand of NW_020273159.1, from coordinate 1,201,604 downwards.
GTCTGATTTTTCCAATCAACGACGTTTATGCCGTATAATACATTTGTATGTATTATATATATGTATATACATATATAATTCAAATTGTTGTTCTCATACTCGTTGTACGAACTACTCGTCTTACTCGCGATATCGTTAATACATAATTCATTATATTCTTTATCCTTTCGTTTATCTCACAAACGTTCGAACATGTGTTGGCCAGATCGATGAGTGATATGCGCACGCGCAGTTTTTATCGCGCCAACGAGCTTATTTATCAAAAAAATACGCAAATATTTTATACGTACAGCAATCTGTCTGTGTCCAGTGCATCAGACGATTTATAACAAGGGTGAAAACCTTTGGAGGTAGATGTCCCCTTCATACTATTTTATGATGTAACGCTTCTCTCACCGTAATAAGATTGAATTAAAATTTATATATGTTATAACGTAAATATATTTTTGTATTTCAATGTATACATCATACCTTTAATTTTGGTTATTAGGTTAAAATGATAATATGAAAACCTATGGAGTTTTTTTTTTTAATATTTTAATTAAAAAAAATCATGTTATATTCACTTTTGGCACTATTTAGTTTCAATTATGACTTATAATGTTTCGATGAAATATCAAAATAATCAAAAATAACATTTTCGTATTTCGTTGCTTTTTAAAACTGTTCACATCTACCTGGGGGGCTTGCCCCCAGGTTGAGAACCGTTGATCTATATTATATCTGTTATACGTGTATACGTGTATACGTATAGTGCATATAGTCATACGATCAATGTTAAGTCATGTGAAACGTTCTGCAGTACACCAGGGTCGTATTTAGGGGGGACCTACAGGAAGCTGTTGCCCCGGGTGACTGAATATGAGAGGCAGCTAATTTTTTATATTTTCAATATTTAATGATCTAATAGTTTTAAAGTGAAACTTCTTAACAAAATAAACAGTGTATCTAAAAAAAAAGATATATTGCCAATCACGGCGTCATGGCACACATACACATACACATACTCGGTAACGGTCGAGTACTGGTGATAGATCCTAAGATTTACAAACAATGTACCCTTATGTTGACATTGCGCTTAGAATGTTTTTGTATACACCAGCAACGAATTGTTCTTTAGAAAGGTCTTTTTCAACCCGCAGAAATTTGTGTTTGATATAATGAGGCGTTTTTTATTGTTGCCCTCTGGTGTCAAATTCCTAAATACGGCCCTGCAGTATACTCTACACTCGGTCCACTAGACCGTGTTGCGTTTTCTGGTATTTCGTTTTCCCGAAGGTTTTAGACGTTTTCATACACGACTATATTTTAATATTATAACCATCATTATTGTTCGTCGTACGCAATGATACACATTAATTACATTCAAAACAGTAATACATGTGGTTGAATAAGAATAATACACTCCTTACCGAAGTCGCATTGGTTACAACAATTTAATCCACAATCTTGTTTTAAAGTCTATAAAAATATGATTGAGGGGAACGATTTTTCAAGGAAATTCAGGAAAATGTGAGATATCGTTGCAATCCTTTTATCTTCCGCAAAATAATTTTCGACGGGAAATCTCTCGTTCCGTCACGTATCTAGAATCCATTGACGTTAATAATTATTATCGTCTTAGCATGCTGATAGATTTAGTTCATCTGATCGATAGTAATATTTAATGTTTTACTATTTTCTAATATTGTGATGATAAGTTCAATTAACCGCCTACATGTGATCTGAATAGCGTTTCTGAATAAGTTGAAATGGAATTGAATTTGTTTAAGGTTAAACCAACGATTTATAAAACGGTTTCAAATATTCTACAAAAACTTCGATTATTTTACATTTTGAATGTCACTCTATATGTTATTAGTGTATAAATTATTTATTATCAAGAGTGTTGAGTGAAAATATATTATATTTTACCAAATGAATTATCTAAAATTTTAGAACAAAAAGCGCAAAATACTGTCGTATATTATTATGGTATTTATTTTTTAAATAAAATAATAAAAAATACAATTAGAATTAAAAAATGGTGAATGATTAATACTCGTTAACCATTATATACATAAACAAATAGTTAATGTATAGAAATAAATATATAAATAAATTATTAGCTTGGAGAATTGTTATATTTATATAGTATTGCCGGTTTTATTAATTTATATTATATTATTTTATATATACCTCAATCGGTAATTATTAAAATTTACATGTTAAACAAAATAAAATATGACCAAGTAACAAAAAAGTGAAAAATGTATACATCAGAGCTCAAAAATGTTTTAACCGATAAAATTGGATTTCAAAAAATCTCTTTTTATTACACGTCTATAAAGTATTGAAGAAATCATTATGTCCGATTCCAAGTTTTTACGTTTTATCGTTTTTTGAGATTCAGCGATGAGTCAACGATTGGTATTTGAATTTTAAATTTATAAACTATAGTATGTTATACTTCCTAAATATACTATTATCTCCCCTCTGTTATAACTTTTCAGGTGAAATTATGTCGAGACAAATTAGTTAAATCTACAAAACTTCAGACGTGAATCGAAAAAATCGAGTTATGTAAATATACGAGTATGTCTCTCGACAAACTTCATAAGTTATGTTTCTTCTGAGACTATACTGAATTATTATAGAGAGTTCATTATTATATTAATTTTATAATTATGTGTAAGATACATTGTTTCATCTTAATTATAATTGTGTTCTAGAGGAAATTTCAGTTTTTGCATTTATAACCAGCTCAACTGTTTTAAATTCTCGAAAAATGTATCAATAAATATCTCATAAACTTACATTTCTGCATATAAACAGGCCATGCATAATTTCATTAAATTTTTTTTTTAGAAATTTGACGTTTTCTATTTTGTAAATATTTAATAAAATATATACAAAAAAAAAAAAAAAAAAAATTAAAAAAATAAGATAATAAAATATTTAATAAATACTATGTTTGGAATGAAGTTTTGTAATGGAGAACCATGTCATGAAACACTTTTCGGAATGTTGAAAAACTTAAAAGTTTTTACATATAGTAAAAATATATAAATACGCAATGTATTAATCAATTTTTGATTGTAATTGACTTTGGGTTTGACATTGCAAATTTCTCAATTGTTCAAGAAAAAAAAAACCATTTCGTATAAAATAATATCTTAATTTTAATAACTTATATAGTAAGGCAATGAAGTACCTTTAAAACTTGTTAACGAACACATTTACCTTGATCGTAGATGATATATTTAATTTGTGATCTTCCACGGGCAAATTATATTCGTTTTTAATGCATAAAAAATATTGTCTTTTCTATCTTATTACGCGTGTTGAATTTTTGTTACACAAAGGTTTTTGTTTATTCATCTATGTACATGAGTAAATTTTGAGTGTATTCGTTTTGAAGAACCCGACAAGGAACAGTCTAATTCAGCATAGGTATTTTGTTGCTTACGTCTCTAAGCTTGACTTTTATTCGCTTTACTGCAAAGTAAAAAATAGTGTAAGTGTATCAATTCCGTGTATACAATTTCCCATGTTTAGCTTTTACATACTTATGTACTTATGAAACGTGATCATGTCGGTACTTGGGAGAGTATAAAAAAATCAATAAATTGAAAATGATATTGAAAGCATATTTTTTTCTTTTTAATTAATTGGTCTGCATCTAAGAAAATGATTTTCCAAAAATTTAAAAAAATCTCGTTTTGCATAATACGAATATTTTTCTAGATAACATATGTTATTCACTCATTGATATATAGGTACTACGTTTTTATCTTTAGAGAAAAACTTAACATAGGTATTAAGATAAGTGGAGGATTTTAAGGTCATAAATTAAGGTACGCTGATAATGATACAAAAATATTTTCAAATCACATATGATAAGTCAGTAACGAGTATTGAGTAGAATATTTAAAAGTCAAGTTCTAACTTTTGGATTTTATTTCTTCGTTAACAGTGTTATTAATTATTATAACTTTTAAGTAAGTAAGTTCAGATTACCAGCGTTACAGGGATGATTTTAGAAAATAAAATATTATAAAAACATAATAAAATAAAAAATAAAAAAACGTGTAGTCTTATGAATTGAAACAATGCCGATATTTATGTTTATAACGGGTCATACCTGAACATCGTTTATTTGCATACGACGACTACAATACTAATAAAAAAAAAAATTATATTTTCTTTTCACGGACATATGTCTGTTTGTGAATATACGTGGTGGTTTCCGTTCTACACATATGAGGTTATTGACGATTTATTGATTTCTTAATTTATTGATACTATTTTTTTTTTTGGTTCAAATATTATTGATGTATTTTCCTACTTTTCTGTTATTTACACAAACACACACACACACACACACATACACACGCGCACGCATCAAGTATATATAATTGATGAAAAATCAGATTTACTTGTCATATGTTACGTGTTTAGGAAATCAAACTGAGCAAATTCGATTTGAATAATAATTATTAAGATAATTATAGTTCAGATAGCTAGAGGTTCTAACATTTTTTTATTCAGAGTACCCTTGAGATTTTAAAAAATATCCACGAAGCCACAAAAATCAGGAATGCCAATGTTAAACAAGAACTCAAAAAAAAATTAGGTATCAATGATTTGTTTTTTAATATGTTTCTTCATTATTCATATGCCATATTCATACAAGATATCAAATTGGATTTTAAAAAAGAAATATTATTTAAGTTATATTAGGTACTTAGTTCATGAGCTTTAATTTGAACAATAATTATTATTTTTTTTTTTCATTTACCATTACTTCAACAATTATTTTTATGGAATAAAACGATATGCGTTTGTTTGTGTCGTATATTCAATTTATATCATAGATTATATTATAAATGTAACTATTCAGCTTAAAATAATATTTAAATGTGATTTAATTTAGATATGTTTGCAGAGCACAGTTTGAAAACCACTGCTCTATGATTTAAATCAAGCACACAAATTATGGTCCATAGTTATTATTATTTTGGTTCATTTTACTACTTTATATACATTTATTTTTTACGTTCTTTACTTATTTTCAGTGCTCACCGATTTCAAACGAGTTTCGAGACAACTACCAGGACAATTTGATGATCACGTCGTGTGCAGGACCGACACACGTATAGGTCACAGTCGGTCTGGACGCAGTCTAGATGTGATGCTAGCGGACCAATCGATATATGTCCACCTAATAGTTAGTAAGTTCGAGACTAGAATTGAAAATTCTTTTGCGAGACGGCAGAAATCGATCACATATTTTTTTTTGATTCCTCTGAAACCGTCGTAACTGCAAATTGTACTCGATTTTAACGGGACTTAGTTCTATTATATTGCGGTGGTTGTACGTCGGTTCTAAACTCTAATCGAGTTGTATTTAAAACACTAAATTCCCATTGAAAAGCAGTCTTATCGCGATGATATATCCCATATTGAACTTTGTGATTGCGTTATACCGTATCTCGCTGAATGTACATGGCAATCAAACTTTTTACTTAATACCGAATTCTAGTTTTGATTACGTTTCATAACATTATACTATAATCACGAAATGTTGCATCCATCGACGTTACAACGATTGCAGATAATAAATAGACCCATGAAACGCGGTAAATGTATAATTAACAATTTTAATTTTTTTATGATTATAAAAATCATCAAGTAAGAACTACAGATATGAAGTTACTCCATTCGTATGCGAAGTAAATTCATTTTAAACTCGACCTTTTTCTCAGAAAATACAAGCTGATATGTTGTTTGAATAACTATAAATATCTATTATTATTATACTGTTATGTAATATATTTGTGTTACAAATACCTACTACACAATTGAATAGTTTATTTTAGGTAATAAGTGAAGAGAAATTATAGACTGTTCGATATGTGTACAAGTATTATTTATTATAATATTATAATATTATAGTTTTTATAGTTTACATAATTAATAATTTATTTATTGTTTTAGAGGCCTTTAAACAATGCGAAAACATACCGAACAGTTTGATCGGTTATTATCGTTATACTGTATTATTTATTATTTAAAGTTTGCTCCTATGTTGTAATTTCGACGTAATCATTATTTTTGACTGCTTTCTAATTATTCTTTGAAATTGATTGACTGTTATATGTCTTAATTTAAGTATCTCTTTTTTTAAAAAAATGTTTGTATGATATTTCTCATTGGTCACTTATATTGTTCTCCTTCAACTAAAAGTTTATATTTATTTTGTGATTAATTCGTCATATTTGACGGTTTTTACCTAATCTATTTACAATCAAAACAAATAATTTTAATCTCTGTAATTAACAAACTAAGTATAATCTGTAGACTATTTATTAAATTATAATGAACTTCCTTGGATATTTTTTTAACGGTTTTTCGTAAATTTTCAGTTCATAACTATCAGTTTTACTTATGTTTCTTAAAATAGACAGTTGCTATAAGTATTCAAAATTCTGCAGACACTATAGACATATCGACACGATATTTTATATTATTCGATTCTGGTCCTGAGTGGCAATTTAGTGTCCATTGTTAACGATAGGTCCCAAATTTAATAGTTTTAATTAAAATAAACGATTTGACCGTTTGAAATTTAATCCAACAAGTAAATTTGGTTACGAGAGGGATTTACCCTCCAATTATCTTCATTGTCACCGATTTTGGTATATATAATATGTAACTGTATTAAATAATTGTTTCAATTTTAAATATTTTAAATTTAGTGTATTATTATTCATAACAATAATAATAATAATATTATTATTAATAATAATAATATATTTAAGAAATATTTATGATTTATAAAAACTATCTAAAAGCCGGAGCAGATAGATAGGAACGTCGTAACTATACGCCAAATGATGATAGTAAAACCACGTTTAAGTATTATTTATCTCGGGTAAAACTATTTCGGTCATAATATTTATGTTGTATGTACTACAATGTGCATAATTTCAGAATGTAGCCAAAAGCGACCACCGTGTTTGAGATGTAAAAATCGTTGTCATATCACAGTTTCAATGATTTCGGTTCCCTGTAATCGAACATAGTGAAAAAAAATTATCATGGAAACTATATATATAACGATCTATAATATAATAACTATTTTTTACAGATGTTGCAGTGTTAGATTGATCGCTTTCGCTTGGGTGTTATGGACGGTGGCGGCGGGGCTGGTTTGCACGTGTTAATAATTGTGAGAAACACGATCCGGACCTGTGGTAGAACAACATCGTTACAAAGGTCATTGTAATCCAAGCAGTAATGAGTACTCGCAATCCGAGTAAACGACAATCAGGCATGTTTTTTCATCTCCCTCCAAACACACCCCGATGATAGTCAACCACGCGTTCTAATGACGGTATGCCGGGGCGAAAAATCGAAAAAAATTGAATATCCTCGACTAACTACGCCCCGGAAAACGCCTTGAGTCCATGGACGGGACGGAAATACCGATGGTGTTAGGTTATGGGTGTAGACCGCATCGCTACAGTACAGCCTATGTGTTATACGGGCCAGTGTCGTCGAACCCTATGCTTAGGTCAGGCGGCGGCATGATCACATTTTTAAAATAAGACCGAGGATCAGAGGAGTCGATCTATGGTTTGCACTGAAATATTCTGACTTCACGATTATTCTCGCAATGATTGCTGGACGAACTGTGACGGATCGGTACGTGTATTAACGGAACGGAAACGTTCCATTGTGAATTATATAAATTAAAACACAATAAAATATTTTGCGGAACGGTACGGTACGGCGTCTGATGGTGTGTGTCTGACTAGTATGAATATCATTCTAAATACTTGTAATTTGAGAATACAAATTGTTTTTCTAATCAAAGTAAAAATGTAGGCTTGTGGCCCCTGGGGTGTTTGAGGCCGTTATATTTTTATTTGGCTTGAGTAAAATGTAAAAAGTTTGGTGCCACTAATATGGACTCTCACCGGAATCTTACGCAATGGGAAAAACAAGTCTTGGCCGGTTGCAAGGACTTATGTCGGACGGACGATAACCGTTTATTTATTTATTTTCTTTAACTACCAGTCAAAATTTCTAACCCCTACAAATATTAATGGATTCTTTGCGGTTCCGTTCAAAAATTGGTAATCGATTTTGTTTTAACTGCAATAACTTCAGTTATAATTCATTCTATTATCTAGACATATAAATCACGTAAATGTATACCGAAGAATACATGGAAATATAATTGCTCAGTATTATAATTCATCAATTCGATCGATAAACTATGATATATGTATTTAACATAGTGTGTGCGTACATGCTATTATTTTATGATATAAGATAATTTATAAACATTATTTACAGTGGCTGTTATATGTATGGCATATAACTGTAATTTTGAAATAAATGTGTGTATGTTTTGAATTCTGAGCGAAGCGAGGAATGTATTATAAATTATTTATCCTTAAATTTAGTGGGAATGAACCATTGCATTCATATTGAACGTATTTTAGTAGGTACATCCACTGAAAATGTTCGCATAATACGAATACATATTTATAATGTATAATAATGGTTTATAACTACTAATTCATCATTTGGCTTCATATTTATCCTCGTCTCCTCTCCTAATTTATATATTGCACATATATTCGTGCAGTGCGCTAGTGAAAAAGTAAATATTATTTGACATTTTTTGTGGTACATGAAATTACAAAATCATTTTCGCGTAATAAGCGATGAATGCTATTCAGGTAATTCGTATTCTCATCACGTTATTTCATTTTAATTATTTTATCAATTAATAACTATACACTATATATTAATGCACTCACACGTGTATAATCACTATCATAGGTACACGCGATGAGTGAAACTAAGTAACATAAAGTATTTTTACTATTTCCATGCCCTTGTTAATTTTCAAAGATTTCACAGTTCAAATATATTATAAACATATTATGGGGAACGATAATGTCTGCATAATAGTGAACAAATTGCCAGTGATTAGTGATTGTTGACATTCACCGGCCATTTTATTGAACGTTGACACATTTTATAAGTAATGTATCACGTAGCATAGTGGATAATAACGCGTGGACATTTACCGCCGTTTATTGACGTACTGCGTCATGTGTTTGATGAATATTGACATTTCAATTTACATACTTGTATATTCATTTTATATTTTTGCATTATAATTGGATTCTAGTCCACACGCATATTACATTATTTTTAAAAAAATATATGTCATTGATCGACACTTGGTTCAGGTTTTAATTTTAAAGTGTATTGTTTGTTTACACCATTTTCGAATTATTTACCTACTGCAACGTGCAAGATTCATTTGATTACAAACCGAAATGGCAAATGTATAGTGCATATACTATACCCATCTACGTTTAGTCACGGTAACTATATTAATGCAACGGTTTTTGATAAATATAACGTTTTTACGGATTCGATAAAAAAACTATTGCAAGAAGACGCGCCAAGTTACACGGTAGTTATAAGGTCTTGTGTTTGATTTCAAAAATTAAATGAAGTAAAAACGCACATATGACTGCAAGCAGTACCGTAATAACTGGTGTGTATTGAGTGTGTACCTAACTTAGTTTTATATTTAGCCTTAAGATAGAGGCCAATAGGGGTGACAAAAAAAATGAAAATTAAAGAAGATTTTAGAAAAAAAAAACAAAAAAACAATTAGTTATTTATTTCATGAATATTTAATAATAATCAAGCTGTAAATATTAGAATGGATTAATATACTAATTAATATACTAATATACTATTTACATTCACGTTATTGAATCAGAGCGCCGATATAAGAGTGCTGCGGCATTGGCGTTAGGTGTTTTGTACTGGCCGCAAGTTATTTGTCAATTACGGAGTAAAAATAAGCAATCGACAATGTGGTTACCATGGTATCTAAATATTTATCCAAATACCAATGGCTTAATTTGAACTGAGTATGGTATAAATTTACGTATTTAAATTCAATATCATGGTAATTTGGTGTGCTTCTTAAATTGTTTGACCCATATATAGTAATTATTTTTTTCAATGATCGTACCTATGATTACTAAATACATAGTATCTACCTACTTGAAGAAATGATTTTGTCGTAATCAATGTTTTCTGTAAATTATTTAATGTTTTAGCTTAATATACTTATTACATTGAATACAGTTTAATAGATTTGTTGGAAAATAAATTTGTATTATTTGATTTTTTCTTTGTTGAAAACTCTACACTTGGTTTGTGGGCTGCATAAAAATATGCATACTATAAAAAATATTTAAATGACGCTGTTGCCATACAATACGTTGCCATTTTGGAAATATATCTTATACGATGATAATATATACTGAATTATATTTATATTGCTTTTGCAATACACGATTTTCTGTTATATCTTGTACTTCCTATATCCTGCAAAAAATTCTCAAACTTTTTTCTTCGTCGATTTTTTAAAATTTAAAAAAAAAATCCACGAAGTTTCAATGATTTTCTTTTCAATCTGTATTTTTTTTTTTTGTAATTCGTATACATTTATATAAATATCAAATATGAAATTTAATAAAGAAAAAAAAGAAATAATAAACATAATACAAAATCTTCCAGTATAAAGAAACTCATGTTTGAAAGGGTTAATAATTTATAAGTTTTATTATGGACATATAATACATTTATATACTATATTTTTAATTATATATTTATATATTATTAGATAAATGGTTTTTATTTTTCATTTACCATTTATTCAATAAAAAAGTTGTATACACTCATTTGTTTTTGTTTAATTTTATACAATGTTTAATTCAAATGTGTCCGTGGGGTCCTTAAATTATTCTCGTGGGATACAATTTGATTTTAATTTAATCCTTGGAGTAGTTCGGTAACACTTGATTATTGAAATCCGGTTTCATAGATTATAAGTAACTCGTAAGTCTGAACACACAAAATGTCTATTACGATATTTATTTTTATTGTATGTGTATGACGATAAAGCTCATTTCACAAAAACAGTGCTTGTTATTAAATATTTCATAAATAATTTATTAATTGAAATACATTTTTACATTACGTAACTATAGAACGTGTTCGAGCTATTATTATTGCAAATGAAATATTATGTACAATTGAAATATAATCGGTTTTAAAGTCACCGTTTGCAACGAATGAAAAATAATGCTTGAATTAAACTATAGATATCACTAAAAACTTCTGATTTTATTTGAAATTAAGATATTATTTAGATATTTATTTTACGAAAACAATTATGAAAACATTTCGGTCTTAAAGTGAATTTGCTTCTTATTTTTTTCGTGAGCATTAAAACGTTGTATATTCTACAAATTATATAAATATATTCATACAACTAAAAACTTTTTTAATTTTTTAAAGTTTATGCATTAAACTTGTATGTCGAGCTATGCCCATTCTCTCAGCCGAGCTCCTAGCCGTGATGTATCTGTTTCGATTTGTTTTAATTGATAAATTCTTACTAAAAGAATACCAATATTAATTGCCAGTTACGGTTATTTTTAATTAATAATACCGGATAATATGATAATTATGTGATATAATTAAATGATAATTGATATTTATAAGTGAATTACACGAAACGATGCATTTCGAATACTCTATGTGTGGAATACACCGAGCGCCGTTGAAACATACATAAAAATATTTTTGCTATTCGCCTATTAAAAAATAACGATGTAAAAAAATAATAAACAAAAATAATAAGGTTATAAAAAAATAACGTTTGTTTATAGTGACATTGAGCGGGTAATTGAAAAACTTTATGACCAGCAACGCGAGCTTAAGTCGTATATAATACATACATACATACATACATGTGTATGTGTGTGTGTGTGTGTGTGTGTGTGCTCATGCGTCTGTTAATATCAATATTTATAACCAACATATCTTACGATTCGGTCATGTTATATCGTTTTATTGAATAAAACATAGTACTTAACATAACGTTCTCGATTTCAACCATGCATGCGGCGTCTCTGTATTGCATTTTAGGATCGCTTATTGACATGCATATATTTTTATTGTTGCATACACGTAAAAAAAAAAAAAAGAAAATTGTTTAAGAAAATCTTAATACGGAATTACCCACACACACACATACACACACACACACACACACAGGCATATACACACATATGCTGATTATACGTTAACTGTACACGCTTTTAAAAACGATAATAACATTCCACGGTCGTAATGATGATTACCACTGCAGCGATATGAATAATTGAAACATTACCGGGAGCGTTATTATAATGAGCGTTCGTTTAGTAAATCACACACGCACACGCGTGTCAGCTGGGAACAAACCCACAGTCAGTTTATCCTCGTCATCGACGGGTCATGGTGGTGTTCCGCTGACAATTTTCATCGAATCAACTACATGAGAATCGTAACCTTGGCCCCACGAATCCCCGCCATGAAGCCTGACCCCCTAGGTCCTTATACCATTTCCATTACTACCACCAATACCACCAATACTACTACTACCAATGTTAGTACTGCGAGCGTACACAATATCAAACCGATTCTCCTTCACTTCCAAATCCTTTAGCTCTTACCCATCTCACCACTCTGTTCGGCTACCCTCTGGCTTTGCACCATACGATTCTAGCTATTTATATCCCTAGGGTCTCTGAAGCAATTGTAGTATTTGGGTTTTTGTGTTTCTAGTCTTCTTGTAATACAATTTACGAACGTATTACAAAAACACTGTTGTGTCGTGTAGAACGTGAAATATTGTATGTGCGTGCAGGTTGTAATATAATTTACAGTGTACTTTTAAATGTATTTATTATTAAAAATTAAAAGTTAAATCGCAGACTTGTTAAAAAAAAATTAATTTTTCAGTTATGTTTTTGGCACGGCAATTTTGATTTATAAAATGGAAATTTTATTTAAACTCGTATATATTATAAGCACAATAATACTCCATCGGTAACACGCGATTTCTTCCACAACCAAAGACATTCCAAATTCCAAAATGGTTTTTTATAATATATTTCATTAAATTATATTTTAGTATTTAGCTTTAAATATCTCAGTTAAATGATATTTAAGAATTTTAATTTTGGTTTTGCCAGGCGATTTTGTATAGGCAATTTTGATACATCTATGTCTATGAGCATTTCTAGTGCCCAGTTTCAATTACTGTTACGTAATTTGACCATTCCACTTAAATTATAAAATAAATACTTTTCTTATTTCCATTATGTTGATAATTTTTTTCGGACTACATCATTAATATTTTCTTATTATATTATTATTTATACATATAATGATGAACCTAGTTTATGATATTGATGTAATAATTATAAATTATTTTTTTTTTAGATACTGAGTGATACGTGAAATTTATTTGTTTCAGTATGATGTGATTTTGGTACTTTAAAGTAGGTTGTTTTTTACATTTTCCAACTGTTTTTTTTTAATGATTGTGAAAAATTGTTGAAAAATTAGATGCCTTTTTTTTCGAAAGTTAGAACATTAGAAGTACAGCCTTATGAAGAAATTTGTTTCTTCTACCATCTTTAGAAACTTAAACTAATCCATCTGACTTATTTCATTATGAATCATTTTTTTGAGAGCAATGATGTATTGATTTCAACTTTAAAAGACCAGTACAGTAATACCAATCACCCATCCCTGTATTTCACCCAACTTAAGATTGTCTCACTATTTTTTAATAATTAAGTCTAAATATTTAAAGTTTATGCTTATTTTTAAGCAATCAAAATAATCATTACTTATAAAAAAATCGTCATTTAACTTATGAATCATAAATCAAATAATAATATTTTTTGAAATTAAATATGGCATCAAACACAATTTCTAACAGATTCAAAATTTGGTTATTTCTAATTAAGATTCTTTTTTTTCTTCCACTAGAACACTGTGCGTAGTTTTATCTAACAGTTTGTGGAAGAAATAATTATTTTATATAATACAATAATAATTATATAATATATTATATTAATAAAATTATATATTTTATAATTTTATTATTTAATTATTATATTACTACGGTTGTTTATTCGTCGATGACGTCGTCGGACATTGGACCGACGAAAATAAATATTTAATTAATTACTAAATGGTTATTAACAAAGATATCGATAATCAGAAAATGTCACTCACTACTCGCCTGTCGGTTATTCCTAAATATGTTATATCGTTTAAATTATTGTTAATATTATGTGAAATAAAATGTAATTACAATATGTAGCTTTATTTTTCTTATAAATTTACTTATTCTTCGAAAAATTAATCCCCACAAGTTTATTAAACATTTAACGTAAAATTGTTATTCTTAAGATTTATGAAATAATAATAATTATAATACATAAATAATTACATTATAATTAACTATTTATAATAAACATTAAAGATGTTTAAAAAAATACATGTATATAAATTTGACTGTTATTTTTAATATGGCGTACTAACTCGTTTTGTTTAAAATTAATTTGATGGAGATTCTATTTCACACAGGAAGGTTTGAAGCAAATTAATGATGGAAGTATAAAATTCGTTGTGAAAATGTTAGGATTAAGTAGTGAAATGCGTTGATAACTATTAAGGGTGATAAATATTATAACTGTTAAATAATGGTGTAGAATATAGTAAGTAGATGATGTTGCATGATGATAATATTAAGTGCTTATATAGTTTTAACTTTTTTCGAATACTATATTTTTTCCGTAATCCAATACATTTTAATCTTTATGATTTATAAAATAGTGAAACAAGGAAACTATTGATTTTAAAATTTAGTTTTTTATTTAGTATGATATAATTTCAAGAAAAGTAAATGTTATTTTCGAATTTTTCACAAGTTGAAATAGAACGCAAATAACAGGACACGTCCAAATTTGGAAATTATAAGAAGGCTTAGAAAAAATCGTGAAATATTGAAGAATAAAAAATATACAGGTAGTATAGTCTTAGTTTTAATCCTAACCTAACCGACATCTGCTATTAATTGTTTTCCAGGCGTAATGATTTATTATTGTTTTCGAATATAATAATACACCACTGGTTAGTACCTGGATAAATAAAGCGAAATGTGCACCCAACACCTAGTACCTATATGTCTTGGAGTTTTTTTTTCAACCATTTTTACTAGTTAATTTAGTTCGTATAATGGAAAATTTGTTCTCTGGTAACGTCTAATTACTGTTATTTTCAACTCCGGCTAAAACTGGCATCGTTCGCTTGACCTCTTAAGGTGTCTTGGGACTTGTTTTAGTTCAATTTTGAGTGTAGGTACTTATTTTTTTGGTAATATCCCTTGCGATTAATCAAGTGTTATCATTATACATATAATAATAATATCTTACAAAATAACAGTGAACACGTAAATGTCGATAGTTTACATAGATAAATGCGTATCGAAAAAAAAATCTAATATTATTAAAAATGAACAAAAACAAAATCAATTAGTATACCATAGGTATATCACTTTAAAATATCCAGATAATCATATAATCCATATAATATTATATGGTACGTATTTTAATACATACTAGTTCAATATTCAAATTAAATATACGAATAAAATACATTATTTTTAGGAAAAATATTAAGTATACCCAGTACCAGATCTAGGAAATTTGATGACCAGAACTAATAAAAATACAGTACCCTTACATAGGTGAACGCATGGAGTACGTTCATGACTTTTTTATTTTTCATAAATTTAAGAGTAACCATATAATAAAGTTAGGGGCAAAAAAATCCGTTTGACCTACCCCTAGATCTTGTACTAACTATACATAAATCAATTTACTATATATTTTACAAAATAGAAAAAAAACTTTATTTTAATTTTGTTTGTTTTGAGAAATAAAAAAAACTGCAAAACTTTATTTTGTAATTTTTCAAATTGTAATTTAGAAATCAGTTTTCAAAAAACTTATTGTTGAATACCATTCCCAACTAAAGGTATGCATAATGTTATTATTATAAAATTTTATTTGAGATCATGCGTGAGAATTTTTTTTAACTTTTTTTTTCATTAAAAAAATCAATTCAAATTATTTGGGTAAAGAATATTTTAACCATATAATATTCAGATATGTTTATAGATTATAAATTAAGAAGTATTGTACTTATATATAGTTTTATGTCCGAATAGCATTTATAAACAATACTTTATTTTGTATAACATGGAAATATTTAAAAAAATAAAGATAACTCGTGACTTAAAGTTAAATAGATAATTTGTATACCAACAATATAATAATGTTCTATAGAAAATGTTACGTAAGACGATCTACTGAAGAATTGTATTATGTGAGGCATATATTGTTTGATAATAATAGAGAACGTTATCCTAAGAAATTAATGCGTTTACGTTTGAGTAGACATAATTTAATTTTAACTTTTCATGGGATAAATACATCACAATGCTAAAACGACACGTAATAATATTATTATAAAATTAACTACTACAAGTACTGCGTGTATATTAATACATATAGAGTACACGATTTAAACGTATAAACCGTGGAATTAATGAAAATTTGCAATATACACCTAAATGTGCTACAAAAATATTATAATTATTAAAATAAATTTTTAATTCATTCGTATGAACTGCAATAAATATAACAAATAATTGAATATCCAAGAATATTGCAGACGAACATTATTGATAAACAAAATTATAACGGCAATACATGAACGAGTATCATGCAAAGGATATGTGGATGAATACGTAAAATATATTACACTAATTTCAAAATGAATATAACACATGGTAGATCTAATATCACTTCGATCTGTGATGAATTTAAGAACCTCATAGTATCTCATGGTATCGATAATTTAAAAGAAAATTCTGTTAAGCTCGGATGCGGTTTAATGGAAAAAAATGGTTTAACTCGAAATCTTAATACATAACAATTAATATATGGTTCACACAGAAATTTGGAAAATTAACAAGGTGTTGATGAAATAGTAATTTAATTTTCGGAACCGGATTGTGAAGAACAATAAAAGTTTATGCATACCATGTGTACTCAGTACATATACATTCGGTTGTTTTGACTGATAGAGTACGATTGAGAACGTTGTATCTTTTTGACAACATGGTTGAGAACGATGTCGGCAGATGAAAAAAACAATATATAACGTCTAAACGCGGGAAATATCTTGCATTTTTAAATAATGATAAATATTAATTTATAAGGTAACGCAAAGACGGATTAATGAAATGGAAATATTCTAATAATCGCTGTAGTGCCAGTTTATTAACGAAAATGGATAAAACTTTTCATTCGTCAAATGGTGAACATGTAAATCATATAAGTAATACTAATCAAAAAATTGAAAGACAGATTTTAAGAGAAAATTCTTAGCGAAAAGCTGAAGATAATACATCTACAAGACCTTTAAAAATTATTAGAACTGAGTTACTAATTTGTTACTTACCAAATATTATGCACAATGATATTACATTAGTGCGAAAGGCAATTTATGACAAGAAGAGAAAACAATACTCAATGTATTCTACTTCTTTAAATAAAGCTATATCCCAATTAAAGTTTAAGCAAAATAACGGTTTATGTTTATTTAAAAGTGATCAATTTGTTTTTGTTCCTGAAACCAATGATTTCGTTTGTATAACAATAAGCCGAAGCAAACGGAATTAATCGAAAATGGTACTTATGATTTTGCATTTTTTTAACGATTGTTGATTATTTCGATAATAAATTCTTCCAGAGTTTAAATAAACAAAGGACATCACGAAATATCTTAAAATCACTGAAAATAAGTAATTAATGAAATAAGACGAATAATTGATATCGGTATATAATATTTCTATTTTGTATTTTTAATTAATGCGGCAATGTCGCATAAAAGTTGGTAGGTAAAAACGTTCTCAATCGTGTAATTAAAAAAAGGTACTGAAAAAAGGTACCGTTCTCAATAGTGTTCTACCCGTTTTGACGATTAAATATTAATGCAAGGTGTAAAAAACTTATTTTTCTATATACATTGTACTAAACATATTTATCTTTTGTTTTCTTTTATTTTTTTCATATTTTTCAGTATATATATATCTAGAAAATAAATTTTTCTTTAAACTACATTTCGAATAATGCAAAAGGGTTACACGCTTTCATTTAAAACGTTGGGCAAAAAAAAAATGTCATACAGAATACATTAAACATATTCAATTACTTTTAATCATAAACTCACTTATATAATAGCGCATACATACTATATAAATATATACGCATTTTTAGTAAAATTACTGCTCATAATTTATAAATATAAATTATAATTCAATTAAGTATGTCGAATTTACGAGACAACACGGGTGACACATCACTGTAAATTAGTTCAGTGGCTGATTTTTTTAAGGGGAGATTCACGTTTTCGTTGAATATTAATAATAAACTTAAGAATGATTTATTTTATTCAAAATTATGAATAAGTACAATTCTATATTTTTATGGAATAAAAATATTTAGTTTTAATTTAATTTTAATATTCAAAAATATTATCTACAATGAAATTAAACAAGTATATTTATATTGGAGTAACAGTTATAACAGGAGTAACAGAGTAACAGAGTAACAGGAGTTATAGCACCACTATAACTTAATTTAGTTTACTTGTTATCTTTTTTAATGAGCAGAAATGTGATTATACATTAACAAATTTTTAAATAAATAATTTTAAAATTGCCAGGTATAGGAATCGCATGACTTACCCAACACAAAAATATAACAAAATTTAATATTTTAACATCAAACGTACACTACAAAATCTACCAAACATTAAAATAAACGATAATTTCAAAGGATATTGAATCTGAAGAAATTGAATCATTTACATCTATTGACATTCACTTCGTTTTGTAAATGTCAATTACAGACATACTCAACAATATGAAATAGTTTAATTGAGACCGAAAAAACAAATTAATTTTATGTACTTAAGTGAATTATGTTAAAAAAAAAAAAATCATTACCTAAGTATATCAAAAACGTTTTAAAATGGTACACAGGATGCATGTCAATAAACTAATTTTAATTGGTACATATTTTTGAGATTTTACTGTTGCAATAAAGAATCGAATAAATAAATTAATAAATATTTACAAGTTCCGTTTATACGTAATATTTTATAATATTTTAGGTAATTATAAGTTTTTATGATCAAATCCTTTATTCAATTAATTTCTCGTACTAATATGTCCCTAGAATCTCTATAGCTTTATTACTACGTATACTTAATTTATATAGAAGTTACTAATTACACACAAATTTTAGATCTAATAATTTTTTAGTTGATGATTTTATGGAATAAATAAATAATGATATGGCCCATAAATATATGTGAATAACTAATTTCATATATATTATAATGGCATACACACAATACATCAACAACAAATAATATATCAAATAATTATATAGTTGATAATATAAATATGCATCAGAATAATGCGAAATACATATTATTACTACCGTATACTACCATCAGTCAAGATAATAATTATAAATATTGTTTATAGTTAATTATAGTCATGTTATTGTCAAATGGATATATTTTACCCTCGGTACCTTTAATAAATAGTTTAACACCGGAAAAAACCGTGCAATTCGCTTTTGCGTGTTTTACGAAGCAATAAACATTATGTAAATGAATACAGATACGGTTAGGTTTCGAATCTTGTATTTTTAGTCGTAACTAAGTTAAAAATAATTAAGAATAATTAGTTTAAATTTATAAAACAGCCAAATTCGTATGATTCGTTTTGTAATTCTATAGTAGCAAAAAAATCTTGTAAACATTGATTAAGTTGAATTACAAAGTTTTATACTTATTATACTCATTATTAATTCTGTATATATAATTATTTTTCGTTTTTATAAATATACATATAGAATTTTACCAAAGAAATATATGAACTACAGAAATATACATTACACATGTGTAAAAATATATAAAAATGAAATAAAAGATTTGCGAAATCTCGGTTAGTGAGTCGAGTACTCAGTATTTCGTAGCTATCATAATTGATTCAAGTTATAATTTGGCAGAAAATTAAATTAACAATTCTTTAATACAAAGATACATTTATATTAACCAAGGACGAAGATGGAACTGTGTTTGTAACACACGATATTTAAAACGTGTTGATAAATATAACCTTATTTGAAGCGCCGCCGATGATCATGTATATCGGTGGACGTTTCTCTAGGTTAAATAAAAATAAAATATATATTAGACATAGCACAATTATACAACGTTATAAGGGGGAAAGAAAACTATTAACTGTGTTATTTTCATCAAAACATACTGACATTATTGAATCGTACGAATAAAATCTATTGGAGAAAATTACATAAAACAATTTACAACTGTATAGAATACAAAATAGGACATCAATATATCTGAAGTAATCTAATTTTTCCAGGGGTTTTCATATTTACAATAATGGTTTAACAGAAAAGAAAGCAAAAATAATAATAAGTCGTTACATCGTGAACGAGAAAGAAATTGTTATCGATTATTTTGTTACTAAACTTATAAAAGAATACGAATAAAACTGGTAATTCTGGTTTATTATACTCCTAAGTACTTACGTGCATTTTATAACATTATAGGTTCCTGAAAATGACGATCGATTTTTGTTTTCGCTTTACACTGTTCATATTATTGGTGATTATGCAATACAAGTCGGTGCCGACGATGATTCCATATGCATTTAATCAAATTCAGTAATAATGGCAGCTAAGTCATTTTAGCTTAAATATTGAACGAGTATAATTAGTGGAAAATTGGAGTTTTCATCAATATAATTTTCTGTCAAATAATCAAAAAATTTAGTAACTTTATCATAATTTTGTTATATTCACTCTTAATTTTCAATAACGATAAATATTGAAATATTGAAATCTATGTAAATTTTATAGATTTTACGGGACACATTCGAATATGGTAACATAGGAGCTTTCAAATTGCCTCCAAAATACCCGGAGACAATTCGAGTGGCAAAAGTTAATCTAACCAGATTTGAGAAGTAATTTGG
The DNA here is from genome assembly GCF_003268045.1 of Sipha flava. Classification (NCBI taxonomy): domain Eukaryota; kingdom Metazoa; phylum Arthropoda; class Insecta; order Hemiptera; family Aphididae; genus Sipha; species Sipha flava. Next base: position 1,180,522 of record NW_020273159.1, on the reverse strand, counting down.
GGACTCCACACAAGCATGCTCAGTGAGGTATATTATTCTGTTGAAATAAAAAAAAAAAAAATTATGTGCTTCAGTTTAAAGATGCATATTATGTCACTGACCTGAATAAAGGTTCATCTTTATTACCTATATTTTTCATGTGATTAATGGACGATATAGATATATATTACACGGGCGATGGATATAAAAATATCAACAAATGTCGTGTAAACGAACGAGAGCGTTGAGTATCCTATAAACAATTTTAGAGATCATAAAAAATAGCATACCTCACATAGTGTATATTTTATACGTTGTTCTAATCAAATGTAAAATTATGTAAAAAACATTCGCACGTAAAATAAAAAAACAATTTTTTAAAAAGTAAAATCACGTCGTTATGTTATATGTAAATGACCTTATAGTGAACAGGAAATAGCTCGTATACGTTTTATACCATTTTAAATATCCTGGGCAAAGACTAAAAAAAAAAAAAATTATAATTACAGTTACTACAGTAAAACACGAACGTTGTATATAACTACACAACTGCTATTATATTGTATTCGATTTGTTTTTACAATTACTGTAGGAACCATGAACAACGACACGTGTTAACATGACAAATCGGTTAGTGCAACTGACATCTCGCGATCCCTACAGTAATCGGTATTATACCCAAGTCAAATCCACTTATATGTGGATACATATGTAACGTTATTTCGAGTAAAACGATTCCCAGAAATGTATTCGGTCGGTTTTATATCAGCTTATTGTGCAGTAATATTTCGGTCGTTTATAACGATATTGGTTACGACGATAATCCGGATATAACAATGTTATTTCGGAATGAAAATAGGTTTTGATATTCACCTACAACAATATTATTGTTCATACATACGTATTTATCTGAATAATAAATCGGATGTGGTCCGGTGCGATAATAATCTAATCTGTAACATATACACGTGTCGTGTAATATGTATATCATGTACGGCGGCATACCGCGTCTCAGTCATTGTTTTGGTTTCTGTCCGTTTGGACATGTTGTGTTTTGTATTAAAAATATCGAGTAAAAGATGCCGTTGTTTTGTTATCGCTGAAATAATGAAAATAATTGAACGTTTAGAAAGTGATGTGTCCGATAAATATATTTGTTGAAAGCTGGAAACCGTCAACCAATCCTGTCTACCATATGGAAGTCAAACAACCAAATTAAAAGAGTTTGTCAAAAAGACGTCACGTTTAATAAGAGAATTTAGACCAGCTTATCAAGACGTGGAATAAGTTCTTGAATGTTTCTCATGACTCAATGGTCTAAAAATGTTACATTAAATGGTTTGTTACTTAAAAGTGACTGATATAGTAAATGTATAAGACAGAATTTCATTGTTTTTCGTTTGGAGTTATTCGTTTTTGCCAATAACACAACATTGTTTTTTGAGAGGAGAAATGACCAGCGTTACTGATGATATTTCAGAAAATTGGCTGGAGTACTATTCTGTGTGAAAACTATGTAGATTGTAACATTTACAATGTTGATAAAACCGGATTGTTTTTTTTTTTTTGTCTGACACTGCCTCAAACATCACGTTTTAAAGAAGACACTTGCCACGGATTTAAATTATTATGAACTCGACACTTGACTATGAAAACGATAAAAAAATATTGAAGACCGAGAACATTTTTTTTAATTGGTTGAAAAAATAGGATAAATCACTGACTAAGAAAAAATGACATATCCCATTGATTCAAGACAGTTGCATTGCCCATGTACAAAATCTCGCGACTTCATAACGTTGATTTATTCGCCCATCAAACATAACCTTGTCTATACTTCAGACTATCTATCAAGACATTATAAATAAAATTTTGAAAACAACTGGTACCTACTCAAAGTTATAAATGGAATGTGGAAAAGGTTGTTAAAATGCAGTATTGGATACGATTTTGATGATCTCAGATATATGTAATGACGTTTTTATCACTACACTGAGAAATTATTTCCATCACGTTGATTTCTAGGATGCGGTGAATGACGAAACCGAAATAGAAATTGCAAATGATCATAATTTGGATACACAGTGTTTACTTAAAAAAACTTACAATATTTTATCAAAATTGACGCTGTACTTTGAACCACTGAAGAACTGAGTGAAGAAGAAGTTGTCAAATATATTTGATTTACAAATGAGGATGTAATTAAATAAGCTAATGATGACGCCGAATAAATTGTATTTAAAGTACTGTCTATAACAGAAGTGTATTTTTCTATTAATCAGGTGCGTATTTTTGAGTCGGTAATCAGTAATATCAATACGCGAGAAGTATCAATGCTATTAAATAATATTGCCTATTTTGTAAAATATTGTTTTAATTATAAAAAAGTAACTCTAAAAGAATATTAATATTATATAGAGATAAAAAAAAATTTATATATAATAATTAAGTAAATATAATATTGATTTTTTCATAAAAAGTAATACAGTTTAAAATAAAATTTTAAAAATTTAAATATTTGGTTTATAAATAAATTTTCAAATCAAGTTTGGTTTTTATAATATGGATATAATGATTTTCTTGTTTCTCTAAGATCATATTTGAATTATAATTATCATAATTGATTATAATTGAATTTGACAATAATTTCTTTGATGTACCATTTTATTAATACATATTTAATAAAATAATATTTTTATTGGTTACTCTAAATCCGTTTCTCAAGGGTTTTTGCTGTATGTGTAAATATAGCAGTATATGAGAATCAAAAACGAGACTTATGTGGGAAATTTAAATAAGCGTTTTCGAGGGAAGGGAATAAGGAAGTTATAATTTGATTGATTATAATTATGATTTTTACTAACACTTTATTTGAATACGGTACTCGACTACCATTATTCAACATTGTTACTCATTTTATTTTATAGTTTTAATGTAATTTATTTTAGTTCAGCATTAAAAAATAACCAACAACTAAAGAAGTATAGATCTACTTAGTTCAAAAATGTAAGTATAAATCACTTTAATTTAAAATAATATGATATGATAAATTGTATGTTACATTACAAAGATTAAACTGGTACTTCTTAGTTAATCGAGGAACTTAATTGATTATTTTCTTTTATCATAATTAATTTACAAGCCTGGGCATAAACGAGTTAAAAAGTTAAGACTAACATCACTTATTTAATTTTCATTTTCATTAACTTAATTTTTACCTTAACTTATTTTAATTGATATAAATTTAATAAATAACGAGTTATTTTTAATCAAGTTATGTTAACTTATAAATAATTAAATAAAAATATAATACAATTATTATTGATGATATTAATCTATTAACCTATTAACTAACCTATTAACCATATTGCATAACCATTTACTAGAATAGGCTTTAGACTTTTAGTTCCATAAAAAAGTATTCAGGATTTAAAATTATGTACATTTTTAAATAACATGTTATTTTTATTCAATAATTTAAAAGATGTACATAACATCTACCTATCTGTATAAATTAATCAAAATTGTATTTATTTCGGTATTTTATATACTCTTGTTATCTACTACATAATTATAATCATCAGTACTTAATAATTTAATTCTATGTAAAAAAAAGCTATTGCCTATTTACTGTATACAATAATATTTATGATTTTTATTATTTAAAATCATATCATGGGGAATTTATATAGTTATATAAAAAAAAAAAAAAAAACATTATAACTTAAGTTAATAAGTTAATTAAAAATTTTCATATAAATTTTAACTTAACTGAGTAAAAAAAAATTAGTTTTACTGTTGACTTTAAACTTTTTAAAATGTTATTCGTCAACTTAACTAAGTTAAAAATTATCATTAAATTGCCCAGGCTTGTTGATTTATATTTATTTTAGTTTTTTTTTAATTTTTGTGAATTTGTTAATTATGTAGTATCATTTAATTGTAATTACATTTTATAAATCTATATATCTATATATAAATCTATTCAATAAACCTATAAAATACAATTAGCTTTATTGTATTGCATTATCTTATTATTTGCTTGTTAAACTAATAACTAATAAATTTGAAATAATCATTGACGTATACAATATTTGACTTAAGCTTTGGTTTATTAGAAAAGTGGTGCCATTATCTATCGGCCGTAATGTAGCGGTAAAAAATGTTATCCATCAAAATCAAATATTTCGGTTTTCTAAATAATGATGAGTTTAATCGAACGTCAAATAGCGGCTTCATTAGTTATCTGACGGCCGTCAAAGCGGTGGTAAACAGTTGAGCGAAGTTTTTCGGGTAAAATGAACTTTCAGCTTAAAACCATCAGTGATAATGTGGATTGGACGTGCGAAAATTTTTTTATGTTTATTGCAATAGAGTTTGGATGATAAGTCATATTTTATGTGGTTCAGTGCATAATCGAATAATACGGATTTTAAACAAAAATGTTGTCTTCATTTTTCATCATTACAATGCAGATGGCGGCGTACTAAAATTAGAAAAGTGGTGGCTCAGTTGTTAAACAACACGCTCTCCTCTAAACAATAATTTTCGTTTTTCTATAGTTCTTCATCTTTTATCTCATATATCACATTGTATATTATCCAATTGTATACTAATAATAATATCTAGTTCGTTCATTTTATACCTTTGCACGTCACACAACTCCAACGAAACTGGTGTAACTAGGAGAGATGTGACTCCCAAAGTATATACTAACACTACAAATTAAATAGATGTATAGATATGAAATATATATGAACACCACTTAATTGGAAACCGTAGCTTAACAATAAATTTCATAATTTTTTTGGGAATAAAATCTAGATGTGGGATAAGTTTCCTTGGAACAATTAAAATTTCAGTAACTCTAGTTTCTAATAATCTTATATCAAATTTGGATTTGATTAAATTATGATGTTTTTTTATTAGTGTAAATTTAGTTACTATAGTTTTTATAAAATGTAACAAACATAACAAAATATATCAACAACTATTAAAACAAATTATAATTTTATGATTTTATATTGAAATGTTGTGTTTCTGAATGAAACAATATTAGAATAAAGGAAAGAGTAATAAAATGATAAAAATATTTAAATCGACATAACTCACAATAAGTTCAATAGAATTATGTATAATCATATATTGTATTTTAAATTTGATTTTTAAATTCGAGGTAACTGTACACATTTAATCATCTCTTTGACTTTACTGGGAATTTAAAAAGGTTTGTTGACCATAACATAAAAACACAAACTACAATATCACGTATGAAAGTAATGTTATACGTTTTGTCAATCATCAAGTTAGTGTTAGTTGATATCTTTACACGTTTAAAGAACTCGATAAAAAGTTAGTTATTCTTAAAAACTAATAAATTGATGTAAAAAAAAAAAAATAATAACAATAATAACTAATACATATATTGATCGACTATTCACTATTAAATAGTTGTGTATTATACAATTTAAATATATCGATTTATTGTGTAGTATAATGTTATTAAGTCATTTAGACTAGATATCCAACGTTATGAAGTAAATCAAGAAATGACTAATTAAATTTACATTTAATATATTAGGTTATTAAAACAAGTAAAATTTAAATTTAAAAGTTAGAGTAACCATTTCATATCATTTTTAAACATTTTCCAAACAGATTTTTATATTCGTAAACTCAATTTAAACTTTAAATTACTTAATTGAAAAATAATATAAAATGTATAAAATTAAAAATATAAATTATTAAATCGATTAATTGTGGTTACATAAATTCTAGTTAATTTGTGTTGATTTTTGTTTTTACTTCAAGTTAAATATTTTATTTTTTAATAATAAAATTTTAGGTATCACAAAAATTAAAATATTTAATATTTATACATATACAGTAATTTGTATTAAATTTATAACTCCAAAACTACGCTAGAAAATAATTTAATATCTTGCAAACGTTACTTATGATACTGACACATATTAACTGAAACACAGAAGAAGAAATATTTAATAGTTAATTTCGATATACCGTTCATCAGTGATCAAATAAAAATCTATTTATTATATATAGGTCCAAATGTTTATATGTTGCATATTGCAAATTGTAATTAATATTGAATTCGCAGATTAATCTCATACAGCATTTGTCAATCATAACAATTAAAACAATATTTATATATAATTAGAATTTTAGTTTAATTAATTATAGTAATAATAATAATTTTAATTTAAAATTAAAACTTTATACAGTATTAAATATAAATATTCGATTTTTCATGTTCAACATGAAACATGTAATAAGAATTTATTAACGTTCGAAAACAAATATTTCAAAATTAATGAAAATTTAAAACTGTATAAATGTGCTTAATACTTAATTTAATGTTTAAAAATATAGCCAATGAATATTGAACATTTATCAAATATATTAATTTTTTTTAAATATACCTATGATGTGTGGAATACCTTTGGATCGTTCAGATTCAAAAAAAAGATAGTTTTCCTTAGAGGAGGAGGAGGTAGTTGAAAACATAGATAGTGTACGCAGTTAAGCGAGAAAAAGTAATTGTTTTAAATTACCAGTTTGATACCATATAAAATGTGGTATCATATATATATATATATTAATAAATTACATTCTTGAAAATAAATTTAAATAACATGTTACATTAAGCGGCTTTTGACAACAAAGCAGAATTGATTTACATAATATGTTTTTCTCTCACAAGCGAGTAGAAGCATCCATATAACTATGCTCTTTATCTAGTCAGTTAAAACTTACAAGTTTTGTTAATTTGACGCATCAAAAAATGTAAGCAAAACAAAATGAGGATACATGTTAGACTATGCGTGTATGTACAATATAGATCGATAGTGAATCTTATTTATTTCGTTTTTACTGTTGCGACTGAGCGTCTCCTTTTTAGTAACATATAATGATGATTAATTTTCAGTAAAATAATTGAAAGGGACGATACATTATGCACGGGTTTCCTGCACTGTGGTAAACATTTTTGTCACGTATTTAAGACTACGCCTTATCGGTGGCGGACAAGACCGATGAATAAGTTTATTATAATATTTGATTCGTAAAAATAGACCCCAACGAACGTGTATGGTCTAGTAGTTTGATACGAATGCGGTGGATTAAAATACTACGATTCAAAGTCGTTAATTGGCCGTGCGTGATTCTAATTATTTTTATTCCATATGGTACATTACCATTAACGCAAAATTACGGCTACTTGGATTTATAAACATAATAATAACAGCCATGTGGCAAAAATTATATGTATTTTATCTCACTGTTATAACGTAGTTTTAAGTGTTGAAACAATGGAAATAACCGTGTTTTATCATTTTAAATAAGCATAGACAAACATTTATTTTCGTTTGATCCGATTGAATCTCTTATAATACACGATATAATAAGTTGTAGTATTCGAAATGAGTGTGACTAAGTTGTTTTATTGCTTTCCGTACAGTTAACATTTTTGTATTATAGGTGAAATCAGATTCCCACCTGTTAAAAACGAAAGCTTTATGTATGTTAAGCTTTAAGTACGTTTTGAATGATTCAGAAAGTTTTAACGATTATAGTGTAATCAAGCTGTATATCCAGAACAATTTTAAGTTATTGACTTTTTTATTTGTGACATCTACTGTGAAACTAGTAAGTATGACAATATAGATTTAAGTTTTTATAATAAACAAAAAAATGTTATTAAATACTTTCTTTTAGAAAAAATTAACCTATTCTCGTTTTAACCCTTAAATTGTACAATGATATGTACCAATATGGACGATTGCCTTAAACTAATAACTGTCGGGGTGTTGATATTATGTACATAGCATTATACCGGGATCGGGACAACGAAGTGATTGAAATAAGCAATAAGCTCGTTGTTACCAGAAAAACAATAACAAGGGTAGTATGTTGTGAAATTAGAGCCACCACACGGTATAATGTTACAATGCACATATTATTATATTTTTTTGATTCCGAGTGAGACGAATAGTGTTTTGAAGCGACATGTGTTTTTAATACGAAAACTAGCGTTTGTATAATGCTATCGATGATGGGAGACACCGTAGTGGTAGGGGGAGAATTGTGGATGATGTAAGACGAAGAAAAGTATCGTTGACGAGGGGACATTCAGCACATATCATCAGATGCTATCACGATCTGTTAGTGGTTCTCTCGTTGAAAGTGAACGACGAAGAAATGATGGACCGAATCGCGTACAACCATGCGGGACGGCGAGGGGACGGCGACTACCAGAAATCGGCCGCAGACGCGTAACCAACTTGGAATACGTTGTGTAACCGGTGACCACGGTCGGAGGCAGGGACGGCGACGAGGTTAGCGACGGTGACGAGCGTCTCGCACGGGACCGCACGCAGCCGCCGGCGATAAATTATCATCACCGTATGCACGTACATCACGTATACACGATCGTTCCGCCCGGCAGTAGTCTGCGCGCGGACTTAGGGGTTACACACGCGTAGTACTACTATTGCGTAGGTACCGCGCGCTCGGTGGCGGCACAACACGGGCCTTGTTGTTCCGCCGCCACCGCCACCGCTGGCTCTTCCAAAACTGGGACATCGATTTTCTTCATCAAACACGCACGCACGCACGCACGCATGAACACACAAACACATACACACACACACACATACACACACACGGGCGTGCGCGCGCACACTCTTCGTTCCGGCAGCGACTACGTCCAATCGCATTATTCAGAGCGCACTTGTGTGTGTGTGTGTGTGTATACGAAGGTCAGAGGGCGGTGTAAAGGTGCGCGGCGGCGGAGAGGAGAAAAAAAAGAGAAGAAAATTCTTCGTGCGGACGCGGGAAAAGAAGAGACTATGATGCTTAGGGTCAAAGCTTGTGTACAAAGGGGTTTTTTTTTCCCCTTATACCGTCGTCATTGTCGTCGTTTATATTTGTACAACATACCCGTGACGGATCGCGTATACTTTCAGAGAGGAAACAAAATGAAATATTATAGAAGGATACACACATCTAAAAATTTCCGTACACAAACGCATGCATCGGCTCATTTTACGTGTGTACATAAACATAGATTATTTTCCACGTGCATACCACGCAGAAATAAATTATATTATAACGGTTATGATAAGCTCGTGTGTGTATTACGCTCGAGAATAAATTATCAACAATCGATTATCCATTGGCATTTTCACGCGACCTTTTCCTTTAATAAAATAAAATACGATTTCTCCTAGCCACGTATTTAATTATTACATGCGTGTAACACGATAGGCGTCACTGTGCATGCATTACAAAACGGTTTAGTACCTACGACTCTCCGACAGGTTAGGTAGATACTACGCGGTAGCACGTGATCATCTACATACATTTACATATAAACGTGTAAATAAGTATACATTAAATGGTTTTAAACGCGATTTGGTTGTAATTACGCATGCGAGTGCGTGTGTAACTAATAAATTGATTCGGCGGCATCGTCAGGGACGCTTGCGCGTGGGCGGCAACCCAGATATTTCGGCGCAGTCGAGAGGACACGACGAGACTCCTTTTCCTTCCCGTGCCCCGCACCGTCATGTCCGTTGTCGATGGCACCACCGCCGTCGTTGCAAAACGTGCAGCAACAACGGCAGCGAGAATAACAGCAGTAGCAACGACAGTAGCAGCAGTAGCAGCAGCAGCAGTAGCAAAATCGGCAGCGCAACGGAAGCCACAGCTGCGGCGACCAAGTCGATGGCAGCGATAGCGTTTACGGTGGCAGCGATTGCGGTGGTGGTAGTGACAGCGAACGGCAGGAGGAGCGAGAGAGAAGGAAGAGGAGAGAAGGATTACGTCGAGCGGGAAGGAGGAAAACGAGTGTATGAAGAGCGGAACGAGGTGAAGGAGGAGGAGGCGTGACGGCAGCGGCGATGGCGTCGGCAGTGGCGCTGGCAGTGATAACCGCGGCGGCCGACAGAATATGATGCGCCCGGCTCTCGGCCGCAGGCAACAAGTGCCCCGTCAACTCCGACCCTGAATCGTCCAGGTATGATAATATAATAGTAGTCGTAGTTGTAGTAGTTATAATTTTTATTATTTATTCCAATCAGCCCTGATTTGTTGGTCAATTATTATTGTGGTTTAACAGTTTTTTTTTTTTTTGCAAATTATGCGGTATTGTGTTAACGTGCAAAATTTACAAATACGATAAAATATAAAAATTATGATGCCGCCGCGTGCATCGGAAATATCGGTTTAGTGTTGTGTTCGTCTTGCATACAATACAGTACGTTTTCAGTTTTCTGTGAATCAGATTGGGTTATCAATGACGGAGGCTTGAAATATTGTTTTTGTTATTATTGTTTGTACACAAAGATAGATAAAACTCAAAATATACCGATAGCGTTTGAATCTACGGCAAATTCAAAACACACGGTAAAAAAATATTCTTCGTACTATTAGTAAACATTATTCCTACGAGTTTAGACACTTTTTGTCGAGTATTGTTACAAATAAAAGAGAATTTATAATTTAATTTTCAATTTTCGCTAACGAACGCTTTATTATTATAATTACGATTTAAATATGTTTGAACGCATAATATTACTAGAAAACTTAAAATATTAAATTTTAAAACGCATACAGTACGTATAAATAGCATGGTAGAATTAGTTATTGTATCCATAGGTACAACGAGTAATAGTGTTATGTTTAAACAAAAATTGAAAATATTTTCTAATCAATTGTTTTATATATATTGAATCTATTTTTTAATTATCGGGTCTAATAGAAAATTGTTAATAAAGCATGTTTTATTATTTATAATTGAATAATGATTACATAAGGAATTACAATCAGGGCCGTCCCGAAGGGGGATCTTGGGAGGGTGTCTCACCCCCTAACGAAAACACCAGTCAGCAGTCGAACTTGTTTCATAATAGCCTAGAAGGCCCTAATTGTACTTACAGAAAACAAATATCACATATTTCGTAATACAGTGTATACACGAATAAAATTTATATAATTACTTAGTATACAATATAAAACATTTATATATATATATATATTATATTTTAAGAATGTGCGACACTGACACATATATACATGTTAAAGAGTAAAAATATGACTACATACATACTACATACATTGAGAATAAAAATTGTAGTCGGAATTTTTCATATTATTCACTCCTCCCTCGATTTTCATCTTCGAGACGGCCCTGATTACAATTTTGAAATAATAATGAAAAATTAAATTAAAATGAAGTAGAAATTTTTCGAAGGACTAGTTAAATTTTTTTTAAATGTTTACAACTGCTTAATAATAATAATTAAAATAACAACAATTAGGTACTTCTCGTATTAATGTAACATTTGATATGTTTTTAATTTTTATTAACCTATTTTAATATTAGAAATAAATAATTAAGTTTGAGGTGTGAAGGTATCTCCTTATTCTTGAAAGTAGCCGATTTTATTGAGTGTACCACTTTTTATTTAACATTTTTTAGATGCCAACATAAACTGTAACATACAAAATATATTACACATAATTTTGTCAAGATGTTTCTTTGTACACATTTGTAAAAACTGTATTACATATCAATAATTTAGGTAAATTGTAATAATTTTACTCTTAAGTGATTGCAGAAACCACTGAATATAATTATTTTTGACCGAAAGAATATATAAAATAGTACTTCTAGTCGTATGATTACAATTATAATGAGTGTTCGATGTCGAGTAATATTGTCCTTTTTTTTATATTGTTAAATGATAATAATGAGGTACTCTACACATCAAAAGTATGTACACTGTTAGATAAGAGTGTTTTTTTTTTCTTTTGTCTCTATCACACAATTCAAGTTTGTTTTTTGACATCCGTGGATGGCTTATTTAATTGGTTCAATTAGTTCTCGATGCACCTCACGGCGTTTTAAAATCAAAAGTACCAAACGGGTTTTAACATATATTATTTGTCTAAATCGACGACGGGAAAATGCGATCAACAATATTTACTTTTCTACTTTTCGAACACTATTTCGATAACATGAACAGATTTAGTTTCATAAGATAAATTAAAAATAATTTCTACAACTCTACCAGTTTTTCTTTTATTTAACTTAAATTGTTCATCTCTTTTTTCCACGCTATAAGTATAGTCGATTTAATGTATAGTTGTTTGCATATCTCATTGCTAATATAATAAATGCGCTTAAGAATAAAATAACGAGATATTAACTATTACTTGTTCATATAATTATAATATAAATATTAATACATTTTATTATAATTGATAATTAATAAAAAAAATATAGAAGTTGTAAAAAATAAAATAAATAATTCATTGAGTTGTATAATTTTAATATTTATTTGAAAGTGTATGTGCTATTATATATTTATCCATTTTTTTACAGATATCGTTTTAATACAGTAACCGTTTTTAATCTGTTACTTTGTACTTATACTATTATTTAAAGAAGTAAGTTATTTAAATATTCTATGGAATATGATATATATGAACATGCTCACAATAATCTACTATAAAACTCATAGTGGAAAAATATTTAAAAAGTTTCACCCCAAAAGTAAACCTAGGATTTAGGTTATCATAGGTTATCATATCGTTTAGGTACATCATAATTTGGAGGACAATATGTGGATTAACTTATGATTGCGAAAATGCAACTTAGAGAAGAAAATTTACTAAAGAATTGCAGGACAAATTAGGAATTGCATCTGTCATGAGCTTTATAAGAGGGCAGAGGATCCAATGGTTAAGACACGCGATGCGAAGAAAAAAGGATTATATAAGTAGAACAGTCCTAAACTGGAAATAAATGGGAAAGAAACCTCGAGGGACACCCAGAAAAAGGTGGCTGCATGTTGTGGAAGAAGACCTTGAAAGTTTGGGAGTACAGGAATGGAGAGAATTAGTTCAGGATCAAAAAAATGGAGGGATATTGTGATGCCAGCCAAAACTCTTAGAGAGTATTAAGTGCTAGAGAAAGAAGAAGATATTTTCTAAAAAGAAAATATAACTAGACAAATAGGATTTTTGCTCTGCTTATTATTTTGATAAATAATAACATAAAATAGTTATAATTTACAAATGTAGTCACATAATTTATTGCAATAGGTATTTTAAAGTTGTGATTCGGTATTTGATAATCCTCAGTATTTAACATTATTATCTCAAGTAATTGTTAAAAATCACTTTTTAGTCATTTTAGCTTATTTTACTACATAAATGTAACTAATTACTATAAGTTTACTGTACTATCATAGCTTCACAAAAGGAACATTAAGTAAAGTTAAGATATTAATTAAACTACATATTAATTAAATGCCTGAATTATACAAAACTATATAATAGATGCATTTAGAACTTAAGTAGAAGTTTTGAGAAATTATAGTAAGATTATAATATAAACATGTAGATACTGTTTTTTTGTAAGTGATTTTTAAGACAATTCTGTGAATGGTATTGTAAAAATGTATTACAAAACTTCTTTTATAACTTATAATATGTCTGAAAATTATTCTTAGTAATAAATTTTTAATACTTTATACATCTCAATATGGAATAATTTAATATTTCGGTACAAGCCAATTTATTAATCTTATTAAGATAAATTATGTTTCTGCTGCTCGTTAATTTTCTACTACGATTATATTAAAAAAAATAGGGTAATATTTAAATCAATGATAATAATTTAAAATTAAATATTTGAACTTACATAAGGTACATATCAAAAGTGAAATTATTTGTTTTGTGTTCTTGGGTTGTACAAAATTTTAAATCAACAATTTCTTTTGTTATAAATGCGTGTACACGTTTTATTTTTAATTTCCGACTGACGTGTTCTATCCATTATCTTTGAAATGTAATAAGGTTGAGAAACGCTATATTCTCCATGGGCACGCGTATCCTTGCGGGTTTAATTGTCACCCTCCTTGTGGCCGACGGGTCTTATGAAAGTCAGCCAAAACGATTTACGGCTTTGGCGAATTTACGCGATTCCGCACAATTCGTGGTATGAATAATAGAATTTATATAGACTTTTTTTTTTTTTACTCCTCAACTTTTTGCTTTCTACACAAACATTATTAAAATATTTTCGGCCAAAATACAAATTTTATTTTTAATAAAATACCTATTATTATTATTAATGTTAATGTTATTATTATTATTATTATTATTATTATTATTATTATTATTATTATT